>NC_050443.1:118935896-119100896 GCF_903995425.1 Onychomys torridus | reverse complement strand
TAGTTGGAGCTCACTGACTCTGGACTGACACCTCGGGAACCTGCATGGGACTGAACTAGGCCCGCTGAATGTGGGTGACAGTTATGTGACTTGATCTGTTTATGGGGTCCCTGGCAGCAGGACCAGGACTTATCCCATGTGCATGAACTGGCTTTTTGGAACCCATTCCTTGTGATGGGATACCTTGCTCAGCTTTGATACAAGGGGGAGGGGCTAGGTTCTCCTTCAACTTGGTATGCCAGACATTGTTGACTACCATGGGAGGCCTTAACCACTCTGAGGAGTGGATGGGGGTAGAGTGGGAGGGAGGTGAGGAGGCGGGAGAAGGGGAGGGAGGGGGAACTGGGGTTGGTATGGAAAATGGAAAAAATTTTAATAAATATATTTAAAAAAAAAAAGAACTTCTAACAAAAAAAGATTTATTTATTATGTATACAGTGTTCTGTCTGCATGCCAGAAGAGGGCACCAGGTCTCATTACAGATGGTTGGGAGCCACCATGTGGTTGCTGGGAATTGAAATCAGGACCTCTGGAAGAACAGTCAGTGCTCTTAACTGCTGAGCCATCTCTCCAGCCCTCCTTTTTTTCTTATATCTATAATAAAAAATCTTCTCCATACTTTAGGAGAGGCCATATCCTCCTCCTCTTATTTCATTCAGAAAGGACAATGTTGTTGGGAAGGAATTTTATTTTATTTTTGAGACAAGGTCTCTCTACATAAACCTGTATGGATCTGAGTTGGGATCGCCAGCATCCATGTAAAAATTCAGAACAGAGTGGGTAGAGATGGACAGATTCCTCTGTGGTCAGCACCATTCCCTAGGTAGGAGTCCTGAACTGTGGAGAAATAGAGTTGAGCCCAAGCAAGAAAGCCTGCATGTGCTTATATCTCTTTGCTCTTGGTGTGGATATGATAGTCATTGAAGCTCTTGCCACTGTGACTTCCCTGCTATCCTAGACTGTAACCTGGAATTGTGCACTAAAAAGCCTCCTTTCCCCCAAATTGATTTTTTTGGGTTGTTTTTTTTTTTTTTTTTGTTTTTTTTTTGTTTTTTGAGACAGGGTTTCTCTGTGTAGCTTTGCTCCTTTCCTGGAACTCACTCTGTAGCCCAGGCTGGCCTCGAACTCAACAGAGATCCGCCTGGCTCTGCCTCCCGAGTACTGGGATTAAAGGTGTGTGCCACCACCGCCTGGCCCCCCAAATTGATTTTGTCACACAAAATAAATTAAAATTTTGTCAGACAAAAATAAAATAAAAATAACAGGGTTGGGGATTTAGCTCAGTGGCAGAGCGCTTGCCTAGCAAGCGCAAGGCCCTGGGTTCGATCCTCAGCTCTGAAAAAATAAATAAATAAATAAAAAATAAAAATAACAGCTATACTGTTCTCTTGGTTATTTTAACTGTAGGTATGAGATACTCCTGTTTTATATCTATGTAAATGTTACATCAGATGCAGATGGTGGAGAAGAATGAGGTTAGAATGGATCATGGTGACTGATAATGTTACTACTGTTTGGGTCCTTGAGAAATCCCATAGAAGACCACCAGTCACGTATGCAATCAGCAATAGTGTTTAATAAAAAATTCCAGCATGCAGGGGTCAATCATGTGACACAGTGGCATATGGTCACCCCCAAGGAAGCTCAAATTCTTTTAAGTAGGACTAGGGGAATTCCAGCTGTGGTTAAGTAGACTTTGAAGTGATTGGGTACAGGAATCATTTTATGATTGGCTTATGACATCTGGTCAGCAACTATAGTTGCAGTGTCAGGGGTCTGTCTGTCTGCTATGTCAGGGGTCTGTCTGTCTGCTGTGTCAGGGGTCCATCTGTCTGCTGTATCAGGGTCTGTCTGACTGAAAACAGCAAGAACAATTCCTGCTTGTGACCAGGTAGGACCCTGATTGGCTACCAGACTGGACGTTCTTCCTGAGAGTCTGATTGAAGCCAGACATGAGTCAGCATAGGATGGTGGGGTAATATGGTCAGAGGTCTTAGCACACTGGCCCCTGGAAAACCAAAAGCAAAACACCTGGCCCTGTTGTAAGGGTTTTGTCCTTAATTACGTCATCATCCTGGGACAAGGGTCAGCCTAAAAAGTGGCTGAACCCTCTGTGTTCCCCCCTTCTCTCTTTCTACCCTCTGCGCAGTCTCTCTGTCTCTCTTCCTCTCTCTCTCCCTCTCTCCTTTTCTCTCTCTCCCTCTCTCTCTCAATAAAGCTCTAAAAGGTAATTATGGCTCGAGACTTTTCTCCAGCACGCTCCTCTGCCAGCATGAGCAGCGCCAATATAACCAACATTTGGTGCTGTGACTCGGATACACCAACCCAGGATCTGCTGACTGTTGCCGCTTGCCGCCTCCTCCCCAGTCCAGCAAAACTGCGAGCGCACGCACATCCCTTGCCTCCACTGGACCCCTATACAACTACCCTGATACCGCCATGATTCTTCACAGTGAGTCTGCTGTTCTCGCAGCTGTAGTCTGAGCTATATTCTTTGCAACGGACATCCCAGGGGTTGTCCTCGGGCTGTGCTGGCAATGGCAGGCACATTTTTACTCCTTATGGGTAGACCAACTGCATCGAAGCTGCATCCCTCACGTTCCCTTGACGAACAGAGATGGCAAACTTGAGCTGATTCTTAGATCTCTCTCCACTCTCTAGGATACCCAAGATTGGAGTCTGATCCTGGTTTGTTATTTTAATTTTTTATTTTTATCTCAGCTACAGCAATGGGACAAAGGGGCAGATACATTTACCACCTACAGTGGTGGACAGGGGCGGGCACCGATAAACCTGGCCACATAACAGAGCAGCGGGAACTTCTGCCAGCCAACGGGCAAATAAGAGTTACTTTATCTCCAAGCTTTCTGCTAAAGCTCTGAACCCTTCTCCCTCCCCACTTCTGCATCAGCCATGTGCAACCTTTTCTGTCTGACTTCCACTGGCAGTGGGCGGGCTCAAATGGGCGGGCTTGGGCGGTTTCTAACACTCTTGCCCTAACTCACCTTAACTCCACCCACTCATTCTCAAACTGCCTTCAGAGAAGCACAGACTGGTCTGAAAGTGGCTGAGATCCAAACAAATAAGTTTTTAGTAGTCAGGATGGCTAAAAATCAGCTTATAGCCTCAGACAAGTCTTCCAAAAGGATCAGTTTACAGTCTGCCTACTGGCAGATCTTCCAAAAGCTATCCTTAAGCCACCAATCATTAGGGGGGAAAAATCCAGGACACGGAGTAAAATCTGTCTCTTGTTCCCCAGACCTCCCCAACTAAAACTGAAGCATTTGGAGAGCAAGGCTCCTGACCACACATGGGCAAAAGAGTCATCTGTGGCATTTACGGTGTGCCAGGGAAGAGATAAAAGCCCCAAAAAACGAAATTGCCAAGTGCTGGCACTTGCTGACTCCTGAAAGCTGTTGGGTCCCTGTTTTAAGTGAAAAAAAGGCCACAGGCTAGCAAATGCCCTGCCAGGCCACCAACGGCCTTGTTAAAAGTGCCGCCTAGAAAGACAACCAGTCAGCTGACTGCCCCCAGGTGCCAAGATGCTTGGGTACATCAAGCTAAGACCTCCAGCAAACCTAGGCTTGTCTACAGACATGGCAGGGAACCCAGAACGCAGCAGGGAAGCGATCCGTTTCTTTCCTTCTAGACACCAGAGCCACTGACTCAGTCCTGGGAGTTTTAGGATGTCATTTCTCCTTTCTATTGTCGTACAGAGAACAGCCTTACTTACCTCACCAGATTTAATTGCACTTTCAGAGTTACTCAATGAAAAAAGATTTCCAACTAAGATAAGAGCTCATTGTCTCACTTCAAAGTTACTGCCTGTGTTTCGCATGTGCATACAGACAGGGCCATGTTCTTTGCCTTGTCCCTAATTAAAAATAAAATAAGTTCTCATGCACCACAAGCTTTTCTCTTCCCAGTTCCCTATTCTAACTAACTCACTGTTCAGCTAATCAGGACCACCACAGAACCGGAGTCCAAAGATCATCAAGTGAGGAACTGTAACAGTTAAAAGGTATTTACACCACCACACCCAAAAGTGTCTGGGCGCTACAAAAAACTTTAATGTAAACATCTATTACTATGAGATGCTTTAAATAATCTGTCTCTGGTAAAGCTTAACAAGTTTCAAAATCCATCTGGACAGGCTAGATCTACCAACATAAAATAATAATGATTGGCCGGAGGGCAGTGGCGTACGCCTGTAATCCCAGCACTCGGGAGGCAGAGGCAGGTGGATCTCTGTGAGTTCAAGGCCAGCCTGGTCTACAGAGCTAGTCTAGGACAGGCTCCAAAGCTACAGAGAAACCCTGTCTCGAAAAACCCAAAATAATAATAATCATAATGATTGTTTTCTCTCTCTAAACTTTTTTCTATGCCATCAGCATCTTGTCAGACAGAAGGTTCCCAGCCACAGCCAAGAGGGATACATGTCTCTAGAACAAATGGATGGCAGACAGTATCCCACAACGCCTATCTACCTCGGAAGACTCCCCTTCTCCATTCCCCCAAGAGCCAACCAACGCCCCCCAAATCAGCTGGAAGCAGTTTTTGAGAGGAACGACGCCCCTATTCCCATCTACCTGCTTTTTTATAGTAAGTGAAAGTTTGGGATGTAAGGGTTTTGTCCTTAATTACGTCATCATCCTGGGACAAGGGCCAGCCTAAATAGCGGCCAGACCCTCTGTGTTTCCCCCTTCTCTCTCTTTCTGCCCTCTACGTGCTCTCTCTCTCTCTCTCTCTCTCTCTCTCTCTCTCTCCCTCTCTCCCTCTCCCCCTCTCTCCCCCCCCTCTCTCCCTCTCTCCCTCTCTCTCTCAATAAAGCTCTAAAAGGTAACTATGGCTCGTGACTTTCCTACAGCATGCTGCTCTGCCAGTATGGCCGCCAGCCATGAGCAGCGCCTATATAACCAACACCTGTTAGGGTCAGTTGTGTTAAAAGAGGGAACAGTTGCTTCACTACCTTCCAGGGGCTTCTTCCTTAATGGCTTTAATGGTTATTTTTTACTCCTGAAGACTGTTCTTCTGCCTTCTCAGCTTCATCTTTATGAGATCCCTGGGATGAGTGAGCCTTCCTGGTACCATTTATCCTTTGCATGTTAAAATGTGATGCTTTGAGCCTGGCCAGGTGGTGGTGGCACACACCTTTAATCCCAGCACTCAGGAAGTAGAGACAGAAGGATCTCTGAGTTTGAAAAACAAGAAGTGATGCTTGGTCAACAGGGGGAACTATGAACTCAAGTTCCCGTGGGAGGGGAGTAGGGGGTGGAATCCAGTGCTTCTATTGAAAATTCTACAAGACTGATAAACTAGTTAGATCTTTGCTTGTTTGTTTTTGTTTTTATGGGGTTTGAGACAGGCTGTCCTATGTAGGATCAAGGCTGGACTTGAACTCACAGAGATCTACCTGCCTCTGCCTCCCAAATGCTAAGAATAAGAGCATGTGCCACCACATCTAGCTGATCTTTTCTTTTTTGGTTTTTCAAGACAGGGTTTCTCTGTGTATCACTGGCTGTCCTGGAACTTGCTCTGTAGACCAGGCTGGCCTCGAACTCAGAGATCCACCTGCCTCTGCCTCCTGAGTCCTGGGATTAAATGCTCGTGCTCCTGCCATGCCCGGACTGGTTAGATCTTCATGGTTTGTGGAGAGCTAGAATGTTTCAGTTCCAGAGCAGAATCATCTTGATCTTCCTTTAGATCCCTGAAGAGCTGTACATTGTCCATATGTAGGTGTGACTTAACATCCTTTTATAGACTAAACCTTTGGAGTGTGTGTATGTGTGTGTGCTTATATGGTGTATGTGTGTGGCTATGTATGTGATTACCTGTCACATATGGAGGAAGAGGTTGACATCAGGATGTCTTCCTCAATGGCTTCTCTACCTTATTTTTTGAAATGAGGTCTTTCACTGAACCTGGAGTTTTCTTCCTGCTTCCCCCCCCCCCCAGGGTTACAGGTATAAATTGTCCTACTGACTTTTTCCATATGTGCTGCTAGGGACCTGAACTTGGGTCCTCATTCTTCAGTAGCAAGCCCTCCACCCATTGCCATCTCCCTAGCTCTGTTTGTTTTGGGGGACAGTCTCTTGTGTCTCAGTCTGGCCTAGACCTTGTAGCTGAGGATGAACTTGAACTTTTGATCCTCCTTCTTCCACTTCTGGAGTGCTGGGATTCCAAGCCTGTGCCACCACACCTAGTTTAAGGTTTACTGGAGATGAAACAAAGTGCTTGTGAATGCTAGGCAAGCACTCTACCAGCTGAGCTACAACTCCAGGCTTGGGATCTGTTCTAGTTTTAGATTTTATTTTTATTTGTGTGTGTGTGTGTGTGTGTGTGTGTGTGTGTGTGTGTGTGTGTGGTGTGGTGTGTATGCTCATTGGTGGAATTCAGAACACCATGTCAGATCCCCCTGGAGCTGTTGTGAGGCACCTCATATGGTGTTAGGAGCCAACGTTGGGACTTCTGGAAGAGCAGGAAGTGCTCTTAACTGCTGAGCCATCTCTCTCCAGTGACTTTTGTCCTCTGACTATGAAGATTCCTGTAACCACTTCTACCTTGGACTATATCCAGAAATCCTGAAACACTCGTGTTTGGCTAGGAGTAAATTCTCTGTTATTCTCTTGGAGATGAGAGCTGTGTTCTACGTTTGTAGTGAATGCAGGACCAAGTAAATGATGGCACCACTACCTTCATTTTGTGTTTGTCTCCTTTACCGTGAGTCACCCGCTTACCTCTGCTGTCAGCCTGTAATCACTCAGGAGTCTCTGTCCGACCCATCTCATTCTCTTCAAGACAGAAGGCCCAGAGATAAGTCATTGCTAAACCCGCAGTATGGGGAGTGAGTGTACCCTTGTACGAATGAGTGTTGTTGACATGAGTATAGTCATGTCAAGGGCACTGATGCCTCAGACTTCAGATGCAAGGCCTTCCCTGGGTCAGGCTCAGGAGTGGCAAGGCCTTCCTCTAGTCTGAGTGAGATGTTGACAGTGTGTGCAGGAAGTACTAACCACAGCTTCCTCTTCCCTTATAGATGACCCCTACCTGATCCCACCTTCCTTCTCTCTCTCTGTCTCTCTCTATGTCTCTCTCTCTCTCTCTCTCTCTCTGTGTGTGTGTGTGTGTGTGTGTGTGTGTGTGTGTGTGTGTGTGTGTGTGTTGTTTCTTCATTCCTCATTGGCCATTGTGTTCACCTTGGATTCCAGGAAGACTGAAACCTGCTAAGACAGGGAACCAGTTGAGAGCAATTATCCCTGAAGGCCAGGCTGCAGCCTGGAGCTGAAGTGATGGAGAACCATTTTATACCCTTAAGCAGGGCTTTTGTTCAGACTACCTTGCCAAGCCAGAGCTGAGAGTGATAGGCAGGACCACACACGGACCAGGACCGCTTAATTACGAATGCCTCTTGCCCCATTTTTCTCTCCTACTTCAACCTGTAGCTCTTCAGTGCCTGGAAGATAGACTTGGGGTAACTGTCCCCTTTGTGTTCCTCTTCCTAATGTGGTCACACTGTACATATGTCCCGCCTTTTCACCATTATTCTTTCTTTGATCTGCATATTGGGGTGCTGGCAGAACCTAGCCTCTTGGGTTAACAACAAAGATGGTTGTTATAAAATTAATATGCCTTCCTAGTGAGAAATCACTCCACACTGAGATTAATAAGAAAAGAACTCTTAAAAAAAATTATTTATTTTCTGCCTGCACACCAGAAGAGGGCACCAGATTTCATTACAGGTGGTTGTTAGCCACCATGTGGTTGCTGGGAATTGAACTCAGGACCTCTGTTAATGCTCTCAACCTCTGAGCCATCTCTCTAGCCCCCAGGCACGAGCTCTTTAATAATAGCACATAACTGGTTCTGGCTGATGCACAAAAGAGAACTAGCCTGGGACAGAAAAGGTTGGGGGTTTTGTTGTTGTTGTTGTTGTTTGTTCGTTTTGGTTTTTTGAGACAAGGTTTCTCTGTGTAGTTTTGGTGCCTGTCCTGGTCTTGCTCTGTAGACCAGAGATCTGCCTGGCTCTGCCTCTGAGCCATCTCTCCAGCCCTCATTTTGATTTTTTTTTTTTTTTATTTTTTATTTTTTTTGAGACAAGATCTCACTATGTAGCTTTGGCTGTCCTGAACTCACTATATAGATGAGGTTGGCCTCAAACTCACAGGAATCCACCTGCCTCTGCCTACCAAGTGCTGGGATTAAAGGTGGGCACCACCACACCCAGCTAGTGGAACAGAAAGCTGTAACAATTTATATAGGCCTTAGATGTATGCATTCTACATACACAGTCACCCTTACATCTCTTTGGTCCTGGCTCCAGGTCATACTTAGAACAATTTAAACAGAGACAGGAGACTGCAAGTCTGGACACTGAGGCAGATGGGAGATTTTCACAGCAAAGATATTGCCAGGATTATTTCTTAAGTATACCTGTGTTGTTCTTTTCTGGTAGTTGTTACCCAGGGCCATCTGCCCACCTGGCAGAATTATGATTTCCTGATAATGACTCAGGGGTTCTTAAAGGCAGACCTGGACTTAATGATGATTGTGATCCTGCCTGTTCCCTTGAGCTGCCATTGGAGGCATGTTCTTAGATAAGGGGATGGGCCTAATGGCTGGTTGTAAGTCAGGGCTGTCTCCTCTCTTTATGGGGATGGGACATAATTGGAGGCCAGTCTTGGTGAACAAACATTAGCAGAAACTTTCTCAGCACCCTAGATTTCAATTATGGCACCAATGCTCTTCCCTATCGTTTCTGACCAGCCTGGTCAGTGTACTACTAGCTTCCAGTTGTAATGGAGGCAGCGCTCCTTTAGCAAAATTCTATTTTGTGTAACTTGATAGTTTTTAATTGAGTTTAGCAGCAAATCCTCTCTCTATGGCATCGATTTTACTAATTCAAGTTTTCTTGCCTTGGGTTAAAGGCCTTCCAGGGTGGAGTTTGTCACTCTGCACCAAAGGTCAGCAAGTCTCCTATAAAGGGGGATGTTTTCATTCTCTCTGAGATAGACCAGAGTGGCCTCCAGCTTCCTGAATCACCGTTGACAGCCAGTACCAAGGTACCAGTTACCATTGTGTCCCATGTGCCAGAGGTGTGGTCTGTGGCAACACTGTCAGGAATGAACTGCTGAGTAGGTGACCTCTAACACTGGATGAAAGCCAGCAGAGCAGAGGGTTTATCCAAGGTTTCCCGTTTCAACCTGCAACTGGAGTTTAGGGGCAGAAGTGGTGGGTAGCTTCAACAAGCTAGGCTTGGCCACCTATCCCAGTGCCAATTAAAGAGACAAGGGCCAGGTGATGGTGGTGCATGCCTTTACTCCCAGCCCTCGAGAGGCAGAGACAGGCAGGTCTTTGTGTTTAAGGCCAGCCTGGCCTACAGAGCAAGTTCCAGTACAGCCAGGGCTACACAGAGAAACCCTGCCTCAAAAAAAAAAAAAAAAAAAAAAAAAATAATAATAATAATAAGAAGAAGAAGAAGAAGAAGAAGAAGAAGAAGAAAGGAGACAAGGAATTTGGTGAAAAGCAGAAAGAGGTTCATCCATGTGGCCACATTGGGAAGAGCAGTAGAGGCATTCACTTGTAACTGAATTGATAGGATCAGAGCCTGGGCCATGACAACTCTTAACAAGCTCAGCAACCAATCCTCAACAGGTTAATTAAAGAGACAAAGAAATAGTAAAAAAGCAGAAAAGAGATTGATTCCAAGTGGTTATGTAGGCAAGAGGAACAAAGGGGTCCAGTGACTTCCCCAATCCATCTTCAGTGTCCTGACCTGAGGTGTAGGTTCAAGAAATGGTCCAGAGGTGTGCATAACTAAGCAGTCCTGTTCAAGGTGTGGTTGCTGGTTAAGCAGCAGCACTCATGGTCATGCCAACAGAGGAGATGCTGGATGTATCGGTGATGGAAGAGTCACGAGCCATGGTTACCTTTCTAGAGCTTTATTGGGGGGCGGGGGAGACCGTGTGGAGGAGAGAGAATACAGCAGGAGAGGCAATATGGAAAAGAAGAGAGGGCACAGAGGGCAAGCAGCTTTTTAGGCTGGGACGCCGTCGCAGGCTGGTGATGTAATTAAGGACAATCCTTACAGTGGTCCTGCCCATCATTGCTTTGGTTCCAGTCTCTTTTGTATGGTAGTTTGACAAGTGATTGCAAAATCTCTTTCTAGGAGATGTAAGAAATATTAAATATAAAAAGTCTGGCCAGGTGGTGGTGGTGGCGGTGGCGCACGCCTTTAATCCCAGCACATGGGAGGCAGAGCCAGGCGGATCTCTCTGAGTTCGAGGCCAGCTGGGCTACAGAGTGAGTTCCAGGACAGGCTCCAAAGCTACACAGAGAAACCCTGTCTCAAAAAAAACAAAAACAAAACAAAACTCTCTCTCTGTCTCTCTGTCTGTCTATCAATCTATCTATCTATCTAGTCTTTTTCTTTTTCTTTTCTTTTTTTTTTTTCTTTTCAGAGCTGAGGACCAAACCCAGGGCCTTGCACTTGCTAGGCAAGCACTCTACCACTGAGCTAAATCCCCAACCCCCATTCCAGAAATTTGATGGTCTAGAGCAGTAACCCCTCCCTATTCCTCCTTCATTTCCTGTGTTCAGACTCTTTTCAGACTAGCCAGTCAAGTAAGACTGTGAAGTGGATCCTGGCCAGTGGGGAGAGACAGTCACCATCTGAGTTAGAATAAAATCAAATGCACTGTGTCAGCTCTTCCAAGTACACCCTCTTGATTGAGAGTGATGTCTTTTCGTCCTTCTTTTCTTTCTTCCTTTCTATGTTTTTCAAGACAGGGTTTCTTTGTGTAGCCCTGGCTGTCCTAGAACTTCCTCTGTAGACCAGGCTGGCCTTGAACTCAGAGGTCCGCCTGCTTCTGCCTCCCAAATGCTAGGATTAAAGGCGTGAGCCACCACCACCTGGCCAGCAACCCCAAACGTTTCTGACAGAGGTAAGCTCCCTCTAACAGGCACCTTGGCCCAGCCTTTTCCTTCTCCCACCTTGGGATTCCAGGGGGAATGCCAGTCTCTTGGAGCCCACTGTTTCAGTAGTAAGATAGACCAAGTGGGGTAGACACAGGTCTCTTTTTATAGGTGTGCATTCTTTTTAGGGTGGTTACACAACATCCTCTAGTCTGTCTTCAGAGGTTTTTAATCTCTCACTGTTATCTGAGGAGGGGACTAATCAGGTTCCTATAAGAAAGTCTGGGGGCTGGAGAGATGACTCAGTGGTCAAGAGCACTGACTGCTCTTCCAGAGGACCCGGGTTCGAAAACCCAGCACCCACATGGTGGTTCACAACTCTCTGTAACTTCAAGATCTGACACCCTCACACAGACATATGTGCAGCAAAACACCAATGCACATAAAGTAAAAAAAGAAATTATTAAAAAAAAAAAAAAAAAGAAAAGAAAGAAAGTTGGTTTCGCTAGGCAGTGGTGGTGCACGCCTTTAATCCAGCACTTGGGAGGCAGAGCCAGGGAGATCTCTGTGAGTTCAAGGCCAGTCTGGTCTACAGAGCAAGATCCAGGAAAGGCACCAAAACT
Source organism: Onychomys torridus (assembly GCF_903995425.1). Taxonomy (NCBI): domain Eukaryota; kingdom Metazoa; phylum Chordata; class Mammalia; order Rodentia; family Cricetidae; genus Onychomys; species Onychomys torridus. Next base: position 119,089,362 of record NC_050443.1, on the reverse strand, counting down.
ACTCAGAGAAACCCTGTCTCGAAAAACAAAACAAACAAACAAACAAAAGAATCTGTCTCAGGTTGAACCTTGCCATCCTGAGTAATTCACACACACACACACACACACACACACACACACACACACACACACCCATGCTTATTGTATCCTCAGGTGGACTGTTGCCTGAGAGGTAGTTTCAGTCCAATCATTGAGAATTTTATCAGTCAGTTGGTTCCTGAAATCCAGAGTGACTCAGGAGGAAGCTTTCAGGACAATGCCTTCTACCTCCAAGAAGGGTGGAGCATGTCAGAGACAGTCCGTGTGATTAACAAGCCTGTGCAGAGGCCAGCAGGAGTCTGAGTCAGTGTTAAGAAGCCAGACACAGAATGAAGGTGGAAGCCGTGACCAGGAGCTTTGATCTATAAACCCCATTGCCTTAGCTTCCTTTAGTTATTTAGGAGAGCAGGGAGGCACATGTTTGGAGGCCAGAGGTCAGTTTGGAGTGGCTTTTATATGTGATGGGGTGCAGTAAAGAATCTGCTGGCCTGACTGTCCCCTTAGGGCAAGCTTTTTATTGTAAGAGAGAAAGATGATTCAGAGACATCTGGAGGAGTCCAGAGCACAGAGAGAGGGGAGTAGGCTGGTCACAGCCAGGGCTGTCTGCCAGAGAGGAAACTGAGAGCAGAGGGTAGAGAGCCGTGAGAGTAGCTCAGGGTGGGCAGACCATGCCAATTATAAGTGTCAGATACAAAGGGAACCCCAATTCCCCAAACTCCAAAGGCAGTCCAAATATCCAGATGAGCTCAATTTGGACTATAGGAAGATTTCTGGTAGTTAGATAAAAGCCAAGATTCCTCAGCAATTTGTGAAACTGGTTCCATCTACCAAAAGGAGTCATTTCCCTTACTTCTGGCAGAAGGGACCTACGGCTTCCCTTGGTGCCTATTAGCATATAAAAGCACATGCTTGGCTTCCTCAGCATCAGAAATACTTGTTTCACATTTCAAAGTCCATGCTAACATCCTAGCCATTCTTCCCTCCCCCCTACCCAAAACTCCCTTGGCTCATAGGCTTCCCTTCCACCCCGCCCCTACCTATTCTTTTTTTTTTTTTTAAGTTTTTTTGTTTGTTTGTTTTCGAGACAGGGTTTCTCTGTGTAGTTTTCCTGGATCTCGCTCTGTAGACCAGGCTGGCCTTGAACTCACAGAGATCTGCCTGGCGCTACCTCCCGAGTGCTGGGATTAAAGGTGTACTGAGCCGGGCAGCGGTGGCATATGCCTTTAATCCCAGCACTCAGGAGGCAGAGGCAGGTGGATCTCTGTGAGTTCGAGGCCAGCCTGGTCTGCAGAGCGAGATCCAGGAAAGGCACAAAAGCTACACAGAGAAACCCTGTCTCAAAAAACCAAAAAAAAGGTTTGGGGATTTAGCTCAGTGGTAGAGCGCTCGCCTAGCAAGCACAAGGCCCTGGGTTTGATTCTCAGCTTAAAAAAAAAAAAAAAAAAAAAAAAAAAGGCATGTACTGGGGCTGGAGAGATAGCTCAGTGGTTAAGAGTACTGGCTGCTCTTCTAGAGATCCCGAGTTATATAATAAATCAAAATAAATGCTTTTAAAAAATAAAAATTGCCGGGCGGTGGTAGCACACGCCTGTAATCCCAGCACTGGGGAGGCAGAGGCAGGTGGATCTCTGTGAGTTCGAGGCCAGCCTGGTCTACAGAGCTAGTCCAGGACAGGCTCCAAAGCTACAGAGAAACCCTGTCTTCGAAAAAAAAAACAAAAACAAAAAAAAAGACGTGCTACCACCGCCTGGCCCACATTTTCCTTATAACCCTGCTATTTCAGCTATTTTTTCACTCTCTCTCTCTGTGTCTCTGTCTGTCTGTCTGTCTCTCTCTCCCCCTTCTTGCTCTGCTCCTGTTTCTCTCACTATGTTCTCTCTATTCTCTGTCCCCTGCTACTCTCCTGTCTCTCATAGCTAGCCCTGGCCAGGTCTAGTCTGCTGACCATGTCCAGTCAACTGACTTCTTTCTCTCTCTGCTCTGGACTCTTCCAGATGCCTTTGGCTATTCTCTCTCATATCTACAATGAAAATATTCATGTCATTAGTTTATATACAATAAGGACCAGTATTTGAGGGATTTCTTATGGGGCTGAAACACCTATTTCACAAGTGTAAGTGGAAGGATTATGTCCTTAATTTCGTCACCAGCCTGCAAAGGAGTCCCAGCCTAAAAAAGCGGGCGTGCCCTCTCTTTCCGCATTCTCTTCTCTTGGACCGGTCTCTCTGTGTCTTTCTATCTCTCCTAATAAAGCTCTAGAAAGGTAACCATGGCTCATGATTCTTCAGCCACTGCAACATCCAGCGCGCTCTTTTGTGGGCATGGCCACTTGGGGTGGCGGCCAGCCAGGAGCATTGCTGCTTACCAACAGTAAGGGTATAGGGCAGTGCTGGTGGCTGGTGCTGGTTACCTCATGGAAAGGTCACAGTCACAACAGAACCCAGTGATACCTTTTACAGCTTTATTAGAAGGAGTGAGAGAGACAGAGACAGAGAGACTGCGCAGAGAGAGAGAAACCGAGAGAGCACATGGGAGTGCACATCTGACTTTTAGGCTGGGATGCAGTCGCTCCCTGGTGACCTTTGAAGGTACCAGAGGAGACCCCTTGCAACAAGTTCCTGAGAAATGCTGGCTTTTATTTAACCACCAGAAATCCTTCTATAGTCCAGTTTGAATTCATTTCTAGATACAGCCTGGTGTACAGGATGAGTTCTAAGTCAGTCAGGGCTACATGAAGAGAAACAACAACGAAATGATCTGATCATGTCTTTGTTTCTCTTAAAGACTTTTTGTTTTGTTTTGTTTTTCTAAACAGGTTTCTCTGTGTAATATTGACCATCCTGAAACTTGCTCTGTAGACCAGGCTGGCCTCAAACACACAAAGATCTGCCTGGCTCTGCCTCCTGAGTGCTGGGATAAAAGGCGTGCGCCACCACCGCCCGGCTCTAAAGACTTATTTTTGACTGGACTTAGAAGTAGAAGCTCTCAGCCTACTTCTGTCTTTTCTCATTCTGTTCCTGGTGTTTTGCTTTGGTTTCCTTCATTCTCTTGATCAAAATTTTAGCATATTCTGCGGCCTCCACTGTATTTTTCTTAGTACATTTCTACTCATTGGTATTTACTGCAGGACATGGGGAGTAACAGGATGCTGAACCTTGGGTGTGTTTGGGAACAGGAAAAAGCACTTTGTCCCAAGTGAGAGGGCCAGCAAATATCATGACAGGAGCCTAACAACTCAGTTAAGAACTAGGCCTAAGTTCACAAACAAAAGGCAATCAATCACCAATACTGATAGAGATTACATGTCCACACAGTTGGGCTTGCCCGGCAGACCACCTAACTATTTCCGGTTCAGAATAGCCATCTCCGGGTCAGACATCTTGCGGGACGGGGACTCCATGTAATCTACATGCATGCGTGGAGTACCCACAGGAGTTCCTGTGTGCATGCGCAGCCCAACCTTTAAAAAGCTGGTGCCATCTTGCATGAGACTCTCTCTTTCTCTCCCCCCTTATCTCCTCACCCATGTGTGTTTCACACAGGCCTGTCACCTCTATCCTCTTTAATAAAACTCTTCTGTGGTCTTGTTGTGTTCGGGACATGTTCCTAGCGCCACTTAAAAACTAACAAATACCCCTGCCAGTAAGGAGGAGGAGCATTGCACTTATGCCTGAGCCGACTTTCCCCCTCCACAGGTACCTCAAAGCAATAATCAAATGAGGCTAAGGCCTGGGACTTGTCCAGACTTGCCCAAGAATGGAGAAGCTATAGCCTTAGTCCACCCCTGCTAGCCCCAAACAATTAGAAATGTACTAAAGTGATTGTCACTTGTACAAGCCAATTCTAGGTAGAGTGATCACACTGCTTTTAGAATTCCTTTAGTTATATATAAAAGAGTCTGCAAGCTTTTCTTGGAGATTATCATTTTTGCCTTTTTGTTGGACGCATGGTCCCAGCATGCTGGTACCTTCTTGTGATAATAAACGCTCTTGTTGATTGTCTATATGGTTGGTGGTCTTTTTGGGGGACTTCTCCAGGACCCTAACACTAAGTACTGCCATTTGAATTCAGGAGAGTGAAAAAAAAAGTTCAAGTTCCCAGGCCCCAGTAAGCTTTGTAGCTGGATGGAGAGGTATCCTGGCAGTTGGGAGTCAAGGAATAACACAAAGTCACTATAAGCACAGCAGCTTATAGCCCTACCCCAGGGAAAGTTTTCCCCAATGCAAGTGTAACAACTCTGCTCCCACAGGGGAGGGTTTCCACAGGGAAGTTGCTACAGCTCTGCTCTTCTCTGGAGAAAAATATTACAACTCTGCTCCACTAGGGGAATGTTTCCCCAAGGAAAGGGTTACAGTTCTGCTTTGCTCAGGCTGGGGAGAAAGTTGTTACAGCTGGACTCTGCTCCAGAGAAAATGTCACACCACACAACAAACCTCACTCAAGAGATTTATTGGGAAGGAAAAATACAGGAGGGTGGCTGCTTTTAGGGTGAGAGGTAGCAGCAAACTGAATAGAGTACAGAGCTTATATAGGGTTGGGGGGGGCAATACTTGTCCAGGGTGGCTTGGGATTGGTGGGATTTTGCAGCCTGATTCTGGGGCAAGTGCAGGGACTGGTGGGATTTCAAGCCCTGGTCTTGGGGTCAAGTCAGGGGCAGGGTGTTCTTTCCTTGGCCCTTTTTAACCTATACCTGGGGATCTGGGGACTTTCCAACAGTGGACCAACTTCCTCCTTAAACAATAGAAATAGACTGTTATGCATCTTTAGTTCTCCAAAATGTTATGGCTGTTCTTAACAATAAAAAAGAACAAGTGAGGGGCTGGAGAGATGGCTCAGCCATTAAAAGCATCTGTCTGTTCTTCCAGAGTTCAATTCCCAGCGACTACATGGTGGCTCACAACCATCTGTAGTGAGGTCTGGCGCCCTCTTCTGGTCTGTAGGCATACATGCAGACAGAACTCTGTTTACATAATAAACAAACAAACAAACAAACAAATAAATAAATAAATAAATGAACTAAAACAAACAAATGAATCTGATTGGTTGGACTGAAAAGCTTACATTCTGTCTCATTTGACAATGATGGAACACATAGGGAAAGCCCCTATCTTTGAATACTGATTGGTGGGAAAATGTAACTGTAAATTGGCACAGATGTTTGTGGGTTTTGTGCTTAAATACTTGCTGAAATGCACATTTGGGAACACAACTCCTGAGTCTGTTCCTGACTGGTCAGTTTCTGTCATGCTATCCAGTAATAAATCTTGCTTTGTGGAACTTTTGTGTCTGCTTGGGTTAATTTGGAGCTCAGACCCACAACAGGGGCTTTGGTCCTGGGATTCTTACCTTCTTGAAGGGCTTTCTGATAACATATTGGCAGACATCATCTTTAGAGAGATTGAAAAGCTTTCAGATTCTGCTAGCTTCTTCCAGCCCCAGCTGCCAATGCACAGTAGTTATCTGTCAGTCCAGGAGTAACCTTCTCCTCCTCCTCCTCCTCCTCTTCTTCCTCCTCCTCTTCTTCCTCCTCCTCCTCCTCCTCCTTCCGGAGCTGAGGACCAAACCCAGGGCCTTGCGCTTGCTATGCAAGTGCTCTACCACTGAGCTAAATCCCCAACCCCAAAGTTATATTTTTGTTTGTCTGTCTGTTTGTTTGTTTGTTTGTTTTTCAAGACAGGGTTTCTCTGGGTAGCTTTGCGCTTTTTCTGGAACTCACTCTGTAGCTCAGGCTAGCCTCGAATTCACAGAGATCTGCCTGGCTCTGCCTCCCAAGTGCTGGGATTAAAGGCGTGCGCCACTACCGCCCGGCTGTTATTTATTTATTTACAATAACTGCATTGTGATTATTCAGACCAGCATTCACAATGTACCCCTGAACAAACCTGTGCTTCCTCTCTCCAGTTCTCCTTGGTCTATAACAAGAATGACCTTATTCAACAGCTTCGCTTCATGGGAAAACCTTGTTTGTGGTTCCCACCACTGAGTTAGACAACACAGTCTTTCCATCCTTCAACCAGAGCATCAACAACTACTTGAGGCTTATGCTCATTGTCCACTTTAATGGGTTTCTGACAGCCAGTGGGAAGAAGATAGTCAGCTTCATCCTGACTTGACAAACCTGGCACGTAGGAGGGACCATGGAAAACAGCTCCTTTTTTTTTTTTTTAGCTGAGGATCGAACTCAGGGCCATGCGCTTGCTAGGCAAGTGCTCCACCACTGAGCTAAATCCCCGAGATTGGGTTTTTCTTTCACTGGACTGGGACTAGTCCACATAGTTAGACTGGCTGGCAGGGGAGCCCAGGAGTCCACCTATCTCTGCCTCCTTGGTGACACCACCTCCTTGTACGTTTGTACCACCACACCAGGCTTGGTTGAAGTAGAGCAAGGAGAGGGAGATCCTATCCCATGAGGCAGTAGATTTCATTCCTATGTGATCCATGTTACAGTCTAACTCACTGAGGGTGGTTGAGTGTGTGTGTGTGTGTGTGTGTGTGTGTGTGTGTGTGTGTGTGTGTGTGGCTGGTTCCACATATATAGATAATATGAGAGGTTGGAGATGCCCAGCATGCATGAAGCCTTGGGTTTGAACCCCTGCAATGAATAAAGCCTTGCATTCTGGTACATGTGTATAAAAATACCAGCACTTGGAAGGTGAGGCAGGAGGATCAGGAATTCAAGGTTATCCTTGATGATAATAGAGTTCAAAGACAGCCTAGGCTACATGAGGCTCGAGGCAGGAAAGACATGGCCTTTTCTTCTGTCTCTCTTTCATATGCTGGTCAGAACCTAATTATGCTTTTTCTTTCCTTTTCTTTTTTTTTTCCTGATACTCTGGGCTTCCTGACTCTCTCTAAAGCCTCTCTCCCAGGCATGTGTCTTGACCTCCTCTCCTCTACCCTCCTCCAGACAGCTGCTTAGGTTTGCAGCTGGCCTGCCCTGGTGTTTTTCTTTTCAGCTCTAATAAAATTATTCTCGAGCTTCTGTGTGAGTTCATTTTGTTTGTTTGTTCTTTGTTTTGTTTTTGAGAGACGGGGTCTCTTTGTGTAGCCCTGGATGTCCTGGAACTCGCTCTGTAGACCAGGCTGCCCTTGAACTCACAGAGATCTGCCTGCTTATGCCTCCTGAGTGCTGGGATTAAAGGCATGTGCTGCTGCCGCCGCTGCCGCCGGCGCCGCCACCGCCACCACCACTACTATGAGTCCATTCTTAAATTATTTTATTAATGAGACGAAGAACTGCAAGAGGGAGCCCTGATTTCTCCTGTATCATCTGGGTAAGAAAGATACCAAATGTCAACTAACCTCTTTGATGTCAAGCACACACTTATTGCACATGTACACACACACACACACACACACACACACACACACACACAAGAATACCATGCATACACATTATCAATAAAGAAAAATAAAGATTTTGGTAGGGAGGATCAACAAAAAAACAAATTATGTTTGATGATTCCATAATAAAGTTAATAATTTCTGTGTTAAATGCTAAATGAAACCATTTTTTAAAAGGTCTTAATTTTCTGGGATTGTGACAGGAGGGGATTGTCTCAGGGTCTTCCATGACATATTCTTCATGTCTTGAATGGAGAATTGAGCATGACGTAGAATAACTATGAAAAGTGAAGGTGTGGCAGGGCAAGAGAGCCCAGACTCTCCTGTTTGGTTGGAGCCTCTGCAAGGTCTGCTCAGAAAGCACCATTCCTCTTTCTCTCCAAACCTCTCCTGCTCCGAGAGCCTCCGAACAAAAGAAAGGCGCCAAAAGTCCAGTTCCAAGTGCTTGGTGACTACTACAACTTCTTCCCCGATGCCACCAGCTGCCCGAGTCCCCACCTAAGCGCTCAGCGTTTGACCACACATGGGCACACACCCAGCTTGTGGGGGACATGTCGTCACCCCTAATCTGTAAAATCTCCCTGCCTTAGTTTCGTGTGCGACTTCTTTGGCCGTGATCTGTGAGACCAGTGAATCTGCCCAGGAGTTGCTTTGCTCAATATACCTGTTGTTATAGTTTTGGTTTGATCTAGGTTACTGTGTCTGAGGAGAAACTTAGTGAAGTGGGAGAAAGTAGAGAAAACCTATTAGTCCCTCCATCTTGTATTCTTCCTGAGGCCATTTAGGTTTAACTAGAGTTTGATCTCCTTGATGGAGAATTTCATAGAAAATCATCCAACTCTATTCTAGGACCCAAGGCCAAGATGCCCCAGCCAGCTTAGTTTCTGTTAAACTGCTTGCTTGCACAAACCTCCCATGCACAGGCTGAGTTTCCAGGTGGTGGTGGTGCACACCTTTAATCCCAACACTCAGGAGGCAGAGCCAGGTGGATCTCTGTGAGTTTGAGGCCAACCTGGGCTACCACGTGAGCTCCAGAAAAGCGCAAAGCTACACAGAGAAACCCTGTCTTGAAAAACCAAAAAACAAAAAAACAAAACAAAACAAAAAAAAAGCCTCTTGGTCTAAGTGCTTGGTGCTACACTTAGATCCCAAATACCTGAGGGTAAGCCCAGCTGGTTGAGATAAAGACTTTGTTTTGTTGGTTGGTTTTTTTGAGACAGGGTCTCTCTGTGTAGCCTTAGCTGTCCTGGAACTCACTCTGTGGATCAGGCTGGCCTTGAACTCATAATGATCCACCTGTCTCTGCCTCTGGAGTGCTCGGACTAAAGGCATGAGCCACCACTGCTGGGCTAGGAACTTACTCTTTTTTTTTTTTTTAAGATTTATTTATTTATTATGTATACAGTATTCCATCTGCATGTGTGCCTGCAGGCCAAAAGAGGGCACCAGATCTCATTATGAATGGTTGTGAGGCACCATGTGGTTGCTGGGAATTGAACACAGAACCTTTGGAAGAGCAGCTAGTGCTCTTAACCACTGAGCAATCTCTCCAGCCCTCATTTTTTTTTTTAAATAAGATCTGTATTGACAGATAATTCACATAGTATACAATTTTCCTGTTTGCACAATTTGATAGACCAGGATCCTTGTAGGCCCATGACACTATCACCGAACTTACTCTTAATTACAAATGGAAACCTTAACTTGCCAGGACTTAACATAGAGAACCAGGAACTGTCTTAACTGCTACAGAACCTTTCACCTGCAAGGTCTGTCATTCCTGTTTTGGTGTCCCACCTTCCCCCATTCATCACTAATTAAGAAAATACTCTCTACCGGTCTGCTTACAGCTCCATAGTATGGAGGCATTTTCTCAACCAATGCTTCCTCCTCTCAGATGGCTATACTTCCTGTCATGTTGACAGAACATGGCGTAAGGGAACCTGAGGGAACCTCTGAAGTCCTGGTGTTACTCAGAGAAGAGGTTCTTTGTCTTCCAGGAAGAGATTTCTGCAGTTCTGACAATTTCTCAGACCACAGTTTCAACCTAAGCCTCCAGTCAGTTCCCTGAAGATAAAAATGGACATGAGGGTCTGGTCTGTTTTACTTATGATTCTTAATGTAGCCACATTGAATTAAATCTCCTTTTTCTGCTTTTGAACTAGTACTATCTCTCTAATTGGTGTATTTAGGCCCAGTGGCCAGGACCAGCTTGTTGGGGCCAAGGCCCTGGCTTTGACCCTAAACACCCCAGTAACAAGGAAGCAAAACAGAGTTAAATAGTTGGTTTGAAGTTACATTCCTTGCAAGCGTACAGAGAAACTGGAGGCTTCCAGTTACTTTTGTGCAAGAACCATCTTCCTCCTCCCACCGCGGAGGTGGCCTGACTGGTAGGGCAGCTGACTTTCTGCTCCTGGTTCCCCACAGGCCCAGAGTGAACTTTACCTGAGTGGGCTCTTTGAAAGTTTAGCTTGGTTTCCTGGGGTCCAGTGTAGGAATTTCCCCATCACTGCTCTCTTCTAACTGTGTTTACCAGGAGGAAGAGGGGTGGCCGAAGCCTGTAGGAAGAAGAAGGGGAGCTAAGCAAGGAGGAAGGAGGGAGGGAGAACCAAGCCTTGCTGCCTGCCTGACCTGTGTCCTCCATCACAGGTGCTGCAATAGGCCCTGCTCAGCCTGCATCTGGACCCTCTCCTCTAGGCCACCTTAATCTTGAACGCAGGCTGCTAGTTAGTTGAATAGCTGGGACCTTGCCACATAGGTCAGCTGGGAGGTCACATAAAGGGTGAGCAGCCTCAGCAGTTGAGAGGATTGTCCTAGTGAGCAGGTGGGCGGGTGAGGGAAGGTGGTATCCAGCCTCAAGAGCCCAGGATGTTATCTACCTTCAGGAATGCACAGGGACCCCCATCCTGACAAGAGGTCTGACTGGGCTGAGAATGTAACTCAGTTGGCAGAGTGCAGGATGCCTTGGGTTTGAGCTTCAGAATTCACAAAAACCACAAGGACCTGAGTTCAGATCCTCAGCATCCATGTAAAAACTGGGAGAAGCAGCCAGGCATGGTGGTACATGCCTTTAATCCTAGCTCTCCGAGGAGGCAGAGGCAGCTGAATCTCTGTGAGTTCAAGGCCAGCCTAGTCTAGAGAGCAAGTTCCAGGACAGCCAGGGCTGTAACACAGAGAATCCCAGTTTTGAAAAACCAAACCAAACCAAACCAAACCAAGTGAGGCATCTGTAAACGGGGCATACTGTCATCCAGCACTGGGAATACAGAGACAGGTGGATCCCAAGGGTTCACTGCCCAGCCAATAAACACCAAAATCAGGTCCAGTTTTAGTGAGAGATCTGAACTCAAAAAAATATGGCAGACAGGGCTGGGGATCCAGCGCAGTGGTAGAGTGCTGGATTAGTGTCTTAGGTTTCTAACTGCTGTGATAAAACGCCATGACCAAAATCAACTTTGGGAGGAAAGGGCTCATTTGGCGTCCAGGTTAAGATCCACAATCAGCTAAGTGTCTTAGTTAGGGTTTCTCTTGTTGTGAAAACACGCTATGACCACAACAACTCTGTTTTTTCCAGACAGGGTTTCTCTGTGTAACTTTGGCTGTCTTAGAACACACATTATAGACCAGGCTGGCCTCAAACTCACGGAGATCCACCTGCCTCTGCCTCTGGAGTGCTGGAAATATTGGCATGAGACACCAAGCCCTGCCTCAGCAACTCTTTTTTTTTTTTTTTTTTAAATTTAAATTTTGGAGCTGAGGACCGAACCCAGGGCCTTGAGCTTGCTAGGCAAGTGCTCTACCACTGAGCTAAATCTCCAACCCTCACAGCAACTCTTATAAAGAAAAAAACAATTCATTGGGGCTGGCTTATAATTTCAGAAGTTTAGTCCATTCGTCATGGCTGGAAGCATGGCAGTATGAAGGCAGACATGGTGCTAGAGAAGTAGCTGAGAGTTCTATGTTTTTGTTTTTGTTTTTTTACAGGCAGCAGGAAGTGACAGTGACACATTGGCCATCTGAGACCTCAAAGCCCACCCTCAAGTGATGCACTTCTTCCAGCAAGGCCACACCCACTTCAACAAAGCAACACCTCCTAATAGTGCCCCTCCCTATGGACCTATGGGGGCTATTTTTATTCAAACCATCATACTAAGGCAGGAACTAAAGAAGAAACAACTAGGGGCTGGGGATTTAGCTCAGTGGTAGAGCTCTTGCCTAGCAAGCACAAGGCCCTGGGTTCGATCCCCAGCTCTGGGGAAAAAAAAAAAGAAGAAACAACAGAGGAGTGCTGCTTAATGGCTTGTTCCTCATGGCTTGCTCAGCCTCCTTTCTATCTTTTTTCTTTTCTTTTCTTTTCTTTTCTTTTCTTTTTTTTTTTTGGTTTTTTGAGAGAGGGTTTCTCTGCGTAGCTTTGTGCCTTTCCTGGAACTCACTCTGTAGCCCAGGCTGGCCTTGATCTCACAGAGATCCGCCTGCTTCTGCCTCCCGAGTGCTGGGATTAAAGGTATGCACCACCACTGCCTTGCTCTTCTTTCTTTTTTTAAGATTTGTTTATTTTACTTTGTATGTGAATGTTTTGCCTACATGTGTATATGGATACCATGTCTATGCCTGATGGATTCCTAAAACTGGGATCACAGATATTTGTAATCTACCATGTGGGTGCTGGGAATCAAACCTTGGTCCTCTACAAGAGCAACACATGTTCTTTTTTTTTTTTTTTTCTTTTTCTTTCTTTCTTTCTTTTTTTTTTTTTTAAATAAGATTGATTGATTATGTATATAGTGTTCTGCCTGCATGTATCCCTGCAGGCCAGAAGAGGGCACCAGATCTCATTACAGATGGTTGTGAGCCACCATGTGGTTGCTGGGAACTGAACTCAGGACCTCTGGAAGAACAGCCAGCTAGTACTCTTAACCTCTGGCTATCTCTTCAGCCTGCAACAAGTGTTCTTAATCACTGATCCATCTTTCCAGCCCCTTCCCCACTTCTTGAGACAAGATCTGACTATGCAAGATCTGATGGCACCTCTCACATCTATCATTAATTAAGAGAATGTCGGGGGTTGGGGATTTAGCTCAGTGGTAGAGCACTTGCCTAGCAAGCGAAAGGCCCTGGGTTCGGTCCTCAGCCCTGAAAAAAATAATAAATAAAAAGAAAAAGAAAAGAAAATGTCCCACTGGACAGTGGTGGCGCACACTCGGGAGACAGAGGCAGGTAATCTATGTGAGAGCGAGTTCCAGGACAGCCAAGGCTACACAAAGAACCCTGTTTCGAAAAAAACAAAAAGAAAGGAAAGAAAAGAAAAGAAAGAAGGGTTCGGGATTTAGCTCAGTGGTAGAGTGCTTACCTAGCAAGCGCAAGGCCCTGGGTTCAATCCTCAGCTCAAAAAGAAGAAGAAAGAAAAGAAAAAAAAAAAAATGTTCCTCAAGTTTGCCCACGGGCCAATCTGGTGGAACACTTACTCAGTTGAGGTTTTCTCTTTCCAAATGACTCTTGGCTCTGGTCAACTTGTCAAAAAGACTAAGTGGGACACTTAGCATGCACAAAGGCCTGTGTTCAATCTCCAGTGTCACCACCCCCCAAATGTAAAGATAAAAGAAATCAATGACCTCTGGCCTCCACATGTGAGCTTACACACACACACACACACACACACACACACACACACACACACACACCCCTCTGTTGCCCTCATAGCAGGAAGATGGTTTCAAACGCTTTGTTTGGGAAGTTATAGAAAGTTGTTCATTTTGTTTTTGAGGCAGTTGTGAGCTGCCATGTGGGTGCTGGAAACTGAACCTGGGTCCTCTTGAAGAGCAGCCAGTGCCCTTAACCACTGAGCCATCTCTCCAGCACCTCAGAAAGTTCTTGTTCAGGACCTGTAAATGGATAGCTGAGCGGGATTCTCTGAGTTTTGAACTCATTTTAGTTATGTGTCCATTGTATATGAACGAATTATGCTTCCTGTATGCCTAGTCCTAAGCAAGCATTCAAAGATCTTCCTTGGGCTATACCCCAACCTTCTCCCCAGTCCCCACTAGTCCCCTTTACTTCAAACCCTGAAACACTTAAGCAGATGTGTTCCCAAAATACCAGGCACGGCGAGGTGTGCATTCCAAACCACTCAGTGTGTGGTGCAGCTCTTGATGGCACTGTGAGGAGCTGTGCTCTCCAAAAGAAGCTTGGGTTTTGGTTGGTTTTTGAGGCAGGGTATCACTACAAGCCCTTGCTGGCCTCAAACTCATGGTAAACCTCCTGCTTCAGCATGCCAAGTGCTAAAATTACAGGCACGAGTCACCAGGCCTGGTGAAGGACCCTCTCTATTTTTTGCATGCTCAGATGTAGCAGCACACAGTCTTTGGTCTCTGAAACCAGTCATCTCCTCTGGCTTGAGCATAGATCTTTGACTGCACTGTCAGAGATCTCCATACTTTCTCCCAGGCACTTGACAGTTTCCCCTGTCATATTGCACCCAATGTTTCTAGGGGCACATTCGCTTTTAGGGGGCAGGGGAGATCCTTTCCTTTTCTCCACACACAAAGCATTTTCTCAGCACCACTTTCCCCCCCAAGAGTCCCTTCCTGTCACTTTGACTAAGTGTCACTCTCCCCAGGTGACACGTACATCTTGTGCTGGATCATGAGGGACATCTCACCACATCTATGTCACTTCCGCAACTTTTTTTTTTTGACAGGGTTTCTCTGTGTAACAGCCCTGGAGAGACAGTAACTATTTTATAATTCATTTTCTAAGAAGGAAGGGAAAGCCCTTTCTGAGTGGTGTAGGAAGCCCTGTGTCTTGATTGGCTTGAGTAGCTGCAGGCGTCCTGGCCTTCAGTGGGTGGTTGGGAGTTGGCAGACCACAAAGACATGCTTGTCCCTGGACAGAGAAGGGCCTTGTTCATGGAAATATTTGCTGGTGGCGGAGCTAGGCACAAAGCAGTAGCCACCAGCAGTCCCATACACAGAGGGGTTATTGGATGAACATCTCGGAAACTGTCCCTGGGTTTGGGGGTCTTAAGTACATTCTCCAGTGTATGGCCAGACCCTCTTCAGCTGGGGTCCCATGAAGAGTGCCAACCTTCCCTCTTCCCGGCTGCCTTGTTGGGAATGGATCAGAGTGTAGGAGTGTTGCAATTAGGAAAGTTCCACTTGAACCCCAGCCCAGGTGACCTGGCCTCTTTGTGTCTCATTCTTGGTCTAGGCCTGTATCTTAATTTGTGACTGAGGCCTCCCAATGCTGAGGATAGCACTTGGTGCATGCTTATAATTTGTTATCCTTATTTAGCAGGCCATGAATGAGAAGAAAGGGCCTGGGCTGACTTACCCTGCCTGACACTGTAGCACTTTGATCTCATTTCTAGGCACCTGGGTTTGGTGGTCCTTTGCTGTTTTTAAAAAGGTCCTGAGGGTTGAGAATGTAACTCAGTTGGTGCAGTGTTTTCCTCTCTCCAGTACCACTTAAAACTGGGTACATGCCTATAATCCCAGTACTTGAGAGGTAGAGGCATTAGGGAGTCAAGGCCATCCTCAGCCACATCAAAATTTGAGGTCAGCCTGTGCCTCAAAAGAATTAAAAAGGAGAGCTGTCTCAGTCTTTGGGAACACTTCCTGCTGCAGAGGACCGGGTCTGGTTTCCAGCATCCACAGCTGCCCAAAACTCCATTCCAGAGGATCTGATATCCTCTCTGGCCTTTGTAGACATCAGGCACATCTGTGGTGTACATACATACATGTACAGGCAAACATTCATACACATAAAATAAAAACAAGAAAATCTAAAAAATATTTAGAAGTAAACATTTTTACTTTTTTTTTTTTTTTTTTTTTTGAGACAAGGTCTTACTATGTAACCCTGCCTGGCCTGGAACTTGCTGTGTAGATCAGAGATCCTCCTGCCTCTATTTCCTAATTACTGAGATTAATGTTGTATGGCACATCTAGCTACTAGCTCGCTCTCTCTCTCTCTCTCTCTCTCTCTCTCTCTCTCTCTTTTTCCGAGACAGGGTTTCTCTGTGTGGCTTTGTGCATTTCCTGGATCTTGCCCTGTAGACTAGGCTGGAACTCACAGATATCCGCCTGGCTCTGCCTCCTCAGTGCTGGGATTAAAGGTGTGCACCACCACCACCTGGTCCTAGCTCTCTATTTTTTAAAGGATCTAGAGGTGGTGAAAGGCCCTTGAGAGAAGCAGGGACAACTTCTGAGAACTCAAGGGCCTGAGCAGACTGTCTAGTTGGGGCCAGAACACATGGGAGTGAAGGGCTGGCAGCTTCTGGGACAGGGGAGGCTGCTTCAGAGGTCTGGAGCCTCTTCAGCTCTCTGGAAGCAGCATTAAGTGTCTGAGAAGAGGTGCTTCAGGGATGTGGAGGTAGAGCTAGCTGAGGAGGCAGATACAGGATCTGGAAACCCCCAACCATCTTGGAGCAAAGACTGTTGGAAAGACTGGGCCATGGACTTGTCTGAGCTGAGAGGCTGGAGCATCTGAGACCTGGGGGCCAAGCCTGGCTGGGTGGTGGATTGGCTGAAGAACAGAGTGTGTGCAGCTCACTCTGCCCAGTACACTGAGGACTCAGATGACCCTCACCTGGATTTGGTTCACCTGCACTATTAGAATGCAAGACAGTCCCCATACCAGGTGCATAAACAGCTGCCAGCAGATGGCACCAAAGGCCTGCTCCAAAGGCGAGTCTCTGGCCACTTAGGCAGGTGCCCTAAAAGAGCAGCTACCTGAGTGCCCCCTGATAACTTGTCAGTGGGGTCTTTCAGGCCCAGCCCCTCTTTTGACATCTCCCTCATCTCTAAACTGTGCCTCTACCTCCCCTCTGGCTCATGCTCCCGGATCTGTTGGATTTTGCTTCTATTCAGAATGGGCTCCTTGAAAGCCAGCTGATTGGAAGGCTTTAGGCCATCTAGACACCCTCTGGAGTCTCTCCCAGAAATACCCCTAAGGCTATTTTGGATGGGTGTGGAGGTGAGAGATGTCCCCTGGTATGACCACAGCACCACCTGTGGACGGGCTGCTCTCTGCTGGACAGCTCTTTGCAGGGGCATAGCCAAGCTTGGTGATAACACACGTGGAATTCCCAGCACAAGGAGGCTGTGGCAGGATGGCTCAGAGTTCAAGGCCAATGTACTATCTCAGAAGAAAAAGCGGAGTAAGAAGAGTCAGTTTGAGGACTAAGGTCAGAGCACTGCTACCCCAAGAGACAGACATGTAAGTTGCTAGGAGACAACTGGTTTATTGACATAGCTGTGGAGTCCCCACTCTCATCTCTGGGTCTGAGTCTCCAGCCAGTGCTGGAAACCAGCACGAAGGCTGGCGGAAATAGCCAGCAGAGACAGCTGTTGTCCCGGGCTGTTTAGGTGGGATAGGACATCTGAAGTCAGTACCTATGTCTAGTCCATGCTTACTTAGATCATGAAAGAGTAAAGGATACAACATACTCTATACTAGCAGGGCACCCAAGGCCTCCTGTCCTGGAGCCCCTGACCAGGTTGTTCTTGGGGTGCTAGCAGCGTGGGCAAGGGAGTGGGCAAGGTCATCAAGCCGGCCAGCTGGGAGGTCAGGCCCATCCTGCAGTTTGTGCACAGTGGATGCAGGGGCAGGAGGATGTAGAAGCAAGCAACACAAGGGAGTTGTGTGGCGTAGGGGCCCAGCGTCATAAGGGACAGGAGCCTCCGTGTGCACGGGGAAGGCCAGGGAAGGAGGCCTTGCCCACCTGCAGAGTGCTGGGGCCTTGGCGGGGACTGGCACTGCCAGATACAGGTTTGGCTGAGGCTGGTTTGGAGAGGAGAGTATGGGTTGAGGCTGGGGCTGGGGCTGGGGTGGCAAAGGAGCCACCCGCAGGTGTAGCTGGGCCTGTGCACAGTAACCTGCCTGGAGACAGGTGACCCAGCTACACCCAGCCCATCTGTGTCCTCAGTATAAAATAATACACATATAAAAATAATACTCCATCATACATTAGGTTGGGCCTGCAACAGATGCAGCTTCCCCTCTGCCTCTGGCGAAGTTTGCTGGTTGGTCTAGCTGTCCTCCGCCCTCCTCTGGTTCTTGGGATGAATCTTGTTCATAAGCACCTCCAGTTCCGACCCACTTTGCTGTGTTTAGGAAAGAAAGATTGGACCTCAGCCGGGAGGTGGGGGGATAGGATGTACAGGTTAGGGCCGTGCTGTTTTCTGCTTTCCCAGTGACCCCAGGAGCAGGTTCATGTGCTAACGAAGGAACTCAGAAGTAGGCAGGAGCCGCTCACCTCTAGGAAGGCCTTCTGAACCATGAGCTGGCTGTACACGCGACTGCCCTCTTCTCCGCACACCTTCTTCAGCTCCTCTTTGTTGAGGGAGAAGAGCTGGGGCCCAGTCAAGATTCCCAGGTTCTCCACGATCCTAGGGGCAGGTGGGCATGAGGGCAGGGCTGAGGGCGTGGAGGTGTCCTGGCCCTGCCCCTCGGGCTGTGTACACAAGGCTCACCTGCCACTGAAGGCCTTGGCTTCCAGCCAGGCTCGGACTTCATCAGGACCTGACTGGAAGGTAAGCGGCAGGTGCACGGGCTGGCTGCGCTCCACGCGGAAGTGGCGCTGCGGCTGTGCCTTGATGTGGCTGATCTTTTTCATGAGCTCCTCATTGACCTCGTCCATATGGTGGATTAGCTCTGTGGGGCACACGCTCTAAGCCCCTCCAGTTCTTCACCTTCCCCCCAACACACTTCTGATCCCAAAATGGTTCTACTTACCTTCTTTGTTCCCTGCGAAAATTGGGGGCACTTTGTGGGTGGGGCTGGCAGGACCCCAGTATTTCTGGCCAGACTGCAAAGGGTGGGGAAGAGGTGAGGGGTAAGGTGAGGGACTGTTAAGGCTTACCCAGGACCCCAGGTGTGTAGGCCAGCCCTTCCTTCCCTTGAGTAAGACCCCAGGAACCCACACCAGCCCTGGGCCCAGCTTGGGGGCAGCAGGTTTCCAGGGCTCAGGTTCAAACGTCACATTGAGACCAGCTGCACCCCTGACCTTAGGGGCTCTGACTGTGTTGGAGACAGAATGGAGCCGTGGCAGGCGATCACCTGTTCCAAGGGGGCACCCACATCTTCCTGTCGAGCCTCAGCCAGGATGTTGCAGGGCACGTAGCCAGCCTGGCCACTGCGATTTCTCAGCTTCCACCACTGCCGGCCATCCTCCAGCACCTGCCACGGTATCATCAGAGTGTCTGTGAGACTCACCAACACCCGTGTCAGGTCCCTAGACATACTAGAGTCAGAGGCTGGGACCACTTGCCAGACCCTTTACAGAGGGGCAGAGAGTCCTCCAGATGTCTCCTCAAGCCCAGCTCTTCATCCTCTGTGCACCATCTTGGCCTAGTGGGCTACCCCATGCCTGCCTGGCCTCCCCAGTCCTGGGGATAGGGTGCCTTTTAACCTGATTCTGAATGTAGGGCTTCCCTCATCCTGCTCCACTTTCTGTCCCTCGGTGGGTGGCCTGGATTCAGGTTTGGCACAAAGAAGCTGGTCTACCGTAGTGTTCTTGGGTGGGCATGAGTGACAAGACCCTGCTGGTTTCTATTGAAAGGCCACCCACCATTGTAGACCTTCAGTGATCCCCCAGACACCAGAAGGTAGCTCAGTGACTCAGCCAGGTTGTAGTGGGGGGCCAGAGAGACCGCTGTGGGCCCAGGTCAAGAACCCTGGGAAGATGGGTGGATTATACAACCTGGTTCCAGAGTATGCCCGCCCCACTTCCCCTGGATAGCCCAAGTCCTCACCTCTAGGACCTCATCCTTGAGCACGGACAGCTCGTTGGCGTTGCGTGCTGTGAAGTCATAGAGGATCTTCACATACTTGGCCATGGTTGGTGTTGGCTGGTAGCCCCTGCAGGACCAGAAAAGGTTAGGGCCCAGGGCTGGACTGGGGTCTCTTCCAGCTTCCCAGCTGCGGCTGCCTCTCGCTCTGCTGCCCAGGTTGCAGTGGAGAGAGGCTGTGCTCATTAGCTGGGAATGGAAACTGTGACACCCCAGCAGGCAGGAGGGGGCAGAACAGACTCCAAGAGACTGGCCCAGCCCAAACTGTCTCAGGGAATCTCTTGCCCTGCTCCTCAGAGGGACTAGAGCCAGAGGTGTGCCTGGGGAGTGACAAGGTCACACTTTCCCAGCTGACCACAAGGTTAAGGTAGTTTCAGAGTCATAGTCCCTTAGAGGCAAACTATATGTCCTCTGGTAGCCCTCCGGCATCCCTGGGGCAGGGGTGAATTGGTTTACCCACCAGCCAGGTCACATTCCTGGTTAGTGTGGCCCTGCTATAGGGCAATGCCCTATTCAGGAGCACTGGAAGGAAGGATTTAGGTGTGTGCCCAGTGTACTGACAGGCTGAGAATGATCCTACATGGGGTCCTAGGGGATACTGCCTAACAAGCTAAAGAAGGCCAAGGAAAGGGGCTTGCTTGCTGGAAATTCTGGGTCTGGCTCTTGAAAGGGAGCCCCGGGATCACCAGGCAGACCCTGGATAGGAGTAAGAAGCAGAGGAGGGAGAGACAGGAGGGGGACCCCCATTACTTGGGCTTGTATTTTATTCACTGTGAGATATAGGATGCACAGCAGGGGAGGGGACAACCTGGGGCCCTCACTCTGTGTCCCAGCAGCACCACAGTGGGCAGCGCTTGCTGGAGCTGCTGCTGTTCAGTACATCTGTTTCTTTCTTTTTCTTTTTTAGTTCAGTAAGTTTCTAACCTTGATTTTAATTAATTGATTTTTTGAGACAGGGTCTCACTATTCAGCCATTGGCTGCCTGGGACTCATAGAGATCTTCTGTAAGTGCTGGGATTAAAGGTGTGCACCATTATGCCCTGGCCTTTTGCTTATGTTTTATAGAAATTTCTGATTTTGTCGGGTTTTTTGTTGTTTTGTTTTTGTTTTTTCGAGGCAGGGTTTCTCTGTGTAGCTTTGCGCCTTTCCTGGAACTCACTTTGTAGCCCAGTCTGGCCTGGAACTCACAGAGATCCATCTGCCTCTGCCTCCCGAGTGCTGGGATTACAGGCGTGTGCCACCACTGCCCGGCTCCGATTTTGTGTTTTGATGGGATTTCTGTGTGTGTGTGTGTGTGTGTGTGTGTGTGTGTGTGTGTGTGCGCGCGCGCTTGCGCGCGCGTGCTCCTGTGTCTGTACATTTCTTCTTATGCTGCTTCTTTGGCTCTCTTTTCTTCTGCTTGTTTGTTTGTTTTGTCTTGTTCTGGCTTGTTTGTGTTGTTGTTGTGAGAGAGAGAGAAATAAAGGGTGTGGATTTGGGTGTGTGGGGAGGATCTGAGAGGAGTTAGAGGAGAAGAAACCATGGTCAGATTATATTATATGAAAGAATTATTTTCAGTAATAATTATATAAAACAGAATAAAATTGGATTCCCATTTGGAAAGTATTTTACACCAGAACAAGGAATTTGCCACGTGGGTGGCAAGCATACTTGCCACTTGCCACCGCATGTGGCTCTCACTCTGGGGGCTTTTACCTGTTAGTATGTGGGGAGCTGCCTGGCGGCGCAATGTCTTCTGGGACCGGGATCTCAGAAGAGAGGCTGTGCTTCGGTGAGTGTCGTACAGACAGTTGCCTCGAAGGGGTCAGCTGTGGAGAAAGCAGGGAGCCTGGGCTTGATGTGGGGTACAAGCTGGACTAGAGGGACCATGATGAGTCTCAGGACAAGGGACACAGGGGAGGAGCTTGATGAATGTGTTATGACCTAGCTGTGACCTAACACCATTGAGGACAAAGGGTCAAATACCCAGGTGAGCCCAGGTGGCCTGACATTGCAGGGGTTGAGGTAGGCTGTACAAGTTGCTTTGGGGCCTTCAGGGTGATGGCCCAGGTAGGCTGAGGAGGTGAGCTCTGGGGAGGGGTGGCCATAGGCGGGGTGGGGCTGGGCTGGAGTTCTGACCTGGTCACTGGGCACAGATGCTAGTCCCTCCACTTCCCAGGGAGCCTCCTGTAGGACGTCCAGGGGTGGTTCCCAGCCGCTGTGGAACTTGGGTACATAAAGTGGTACCTGTGGCTCCCGGGGCCACTCAGAGCTGTGGTTGGTAGTCCAGAAAGTCAGTCACATACCCTGCTGGGACCAACCCACCAGGGACCTCCATCTTAGTTCGTAGCTTGTCCCTTCTCCATACCGAGGCCTCATCCAGGTCTCCCCCAGCGATTCCCACAGTGTCATCTCTTTGGGGACCAGGTGGCCACGCAGGAAGCTCACAGCTTCAGTGGACAGCAGAGGGCTGGAGACAGAACGTGCAATGTCTGGGCCGCCACAGGTGTTGACAATCTGGACACAGAGTGAGTTTTAGTGAGGGCCCAGCCCACCAAACCCTCCAGACCCAGCAGCCTATCACCCACCCACCACAGCTCTGCAGGATGGCCCTCAGGGAGGGACTGTGGCCTCCTGGAAACCTAGACACAGCCTGAATATGCTAAGGTGGGTACTTGCTCCCTCCACCCCAAACCCACGGTGTGTCATTCTGTCATCCCTGATCCCACCCTGTCCCAGCCCTAGTCACCAGATCCAGAGGCCCAAAGAGGAAGTGCACCAACTCAGCTGCGCTGGGGTTTTGGATATGCTTTTGCAGCTTTGCCTGGGGGTGGGAAGAACAAGCAGGTGACAGATGGCATGTGCGTGTGTGAGCCTGTGGGACACCCCACCCTCACTACCAGCACAGGGCGGGGCTGACTCACCAGCAAGTTGATGGCTAGCTTGGTTTTCTGGAAACAGTCCACAAACTCTCCTTCTGATGGGGGCCGGGCTCGAAGCGTGAGGACACCCTCTGGCAAAAGGTGGAAGGCTGTGAGCCTTGGACCCCACAGAGTGGCTGATGGGGCCTGGCTGTTGTTGGATACTGTCCCCATCCAGACTCGACTTTCCTCCAGCTCCGTGTGTGCTTGCCATGTCTTGCCCCAGGGTTGTCCATCCCTTCCCTGTTATTCCTGTCAGTACCTGCTGGTCCCTTCTTGCTCTTCTTCTTCCCCTTCTTCCGCTGGTTCAATTGCTTGAAAGCCTCAGCTGCCTTCTGTAGCCGGGCCACAAACCATTCAATGTCATCCAGGGCACAGTTGAGGATTTGCTGAGGTTAGAGGAGGGACCAGGGGTCAGCCATTGTCATCCCCACCTGCTGTGGGGTCACTTTGGCAACAGAACAAGCCAGGCCCAGTGCCAACGGGAAGCGGGTAAGGATGGCCAAGAGTCTTGGAAAGCTGGGCACCCACCGTTTCCTTTTCTATTCTCTGAGCCAGCACGGCCCGTGGTTCCTCATCCTGGGATTCCCTCCGGCGATAACCTGTTTGGTGGGGGGGATGGCGCAGCTGCTGAATGGTTCTCCAAAAACCCCAAGGGGAGTCCCCAGGAGTCCCCACCCACCCTTTAGCCTACCTGGCTCACTGAATGGCACTGGCAATGGCAGACCCACACGGTTCTTGGCCTGAGGGGAATCTCCAGCCTGTCTCTGGAAGGGAATGGGTGCCGGGCTCTGAGGAGGAGGCAGGATAGACTGCCGCTGACGGATCTTCTCCTGGTGTCCTCTAAAGGAGAGAGAAAGGCACAGCTCAGCCTGGCCACCCTGCAGCCCTCACTACCCAGGCTACTGTGCCCCAAGCAAAAGGGCAAGATCCTTCACTTTCCACACCCCCAGGGCAAGGCCCTACTTCAGGGTCTGTGGCCGCATCTTCTTCCCCATTCGGTGGTCAGCCAGGGCACTCTCAATGTCCTCCTGCACCAGCTCCGCCTGGGGACACAGAGGTGTCAAGCCAGCTTGGCCACCTGGCACCCTGCCCACCCCTGGCTGCCTGTCTTACCTCCACTTCATCACAGTGGAAGAAGTGGATGTCCGGCTTGCTCTGGTCCGTGTCCTGGCACACCAGCAGCAACACGGAGGGGTAGCGGAGCTGGTTTAGCACTGTCTGGCTGTGCTGCACGGTGGGTAGTGGGAAGTTCTCCAGCTCCTCCTGTGGGAGGGTATATGATGGGCCAGCCATGCCCGACAGGCCCTGGATATGGCTGTAGGCTGCCACCATGAGCACAGATAACACTGTATGCCGCCGAGAAAGGGACTGGTACCCTAACCGTGGACAGATAGTTCTGGCCATGGTGTGTGGAATATGCTCCACAGATAGAAACACATATGTAACTCACACACTTGGCCCATAGGCAGGGACAGACACGAATGGGGATGCCCCAGAGCATAGGCCCCTGAGGCACAGCCAGGTCTGGCTTGGTACAGCCAGCCAGGTGCTTGCAGAGACAGTGTTGCCCTGGTTGCTCAGCAACCTAGCAGATGCAGATCTAAGCCAGCCTAGGTTGCCAAAAGTGGCCTAGACTCTCATCTAGATCCATTTTTCCCTACCCACCCTCAGCCCCATTCCCTTCCACAGACAAGCATGGCCACACACATCTGGGTGAACTCCATGTCTGGCCCTGCCTCTGTCCATCAACTCCCTGTGCCTGCTGTTGCCAACTAGTACCTGTGACTCCACGTCCAGCAGTCGCAGTGACTTGTCGTTCACCTGCAGCAGCACTTCCTGGGCCCAGACCTTTTCTTTGGAGCTCAGCTGCACCAGCTTCCGTATGGCATCATCCACAGAGGCAATAGCCTCGCTCTTGTCCATGATGAATGTGGCCAGGTGCTAAGGGAAGGGCCAGAGGTCAGTGCCGGGCACAGCTTTTCTACTTCTTAAATCCTGGGCCCAAGGGATGGCCTCAGATGGCTGGGGACCCCGCGGGGGTCACAGCTATACCTTGGGTGGGAGGAACTGCCCTTCTGCTCTGGTGTGTGTCTTTGTGGGCCATGATTGCTGACTAAAGTCCTCAAAAACTTTCAGACTGGGGCAGGAGAGACGGCTCAGTGGTTAAGAACAGTAGCTGCTCTTTCAGAAGACTGGGGTTCAGTTCTTGGCTCCCACATAGCTGCTCACAACCCTCTGTAACTCCAGTTCCAGGGGTTCTGATGCCCTCTTCTGACCTCTACAGATACAAGTCGTACATGTGGTGCACAGACACATACATGCAGGCAAAACACCCATGCATATGAAAAAAATAATTAAATCATTTTCCAGACTGCCTGGATATGGTGGTACATGCTTTCAATCCCAGCATTCAGGATTTAATCCCATCTGCAGAGGCAGGTAGATAGAGCTCTGTGAGGTTGAGGCCAGCCTGGTCTACATAGTAAGTTTCAGGCCACCCACAGTAAGACCCTGCCTCAAAAAATGTACATGAAAAAAGCAAAGGAACAAATAAGTGACCAGACCGTTACAGCCTTGTGCCACTCTTACATCTCACTTCTGACATGGTGATGCAGGGACAGTGGCATTTAGGAGCTTCGGCCTAAAGGTGACAGATGTCACCTTCCCTATTGCTTTTGTTTTTATTTCTTCTGTCTTTTTGAGACAGGGTATCATTTATCCCAGGCTGATCTCAAACTGAAACTCTGCTATGTAGCTGAGGATGACCTTGAACTCCTGATTCTCCTGCCTAAGCACTATGATTGCAGGTTTGTGCCATCATATCTGTACAAATCTGTGGTATTCAGGGTATTGAGTATCAAACCCAAGACTTTGTGCAGCTATTTTCTTTCTTTCTTTCTTTTTTTTTTTTTTTTTTTTTTTTTTTTTGGTTTTTTTTGAGACAGGGTTTCTCTGTGTTGCTTTGGAGCCTGTCCTGGAACTTGCTCTGTAGACCAGGCTGGCCTGGAACTCACAGAGATCCCCCCTGGCTCTGTCTCCTGAGTGATGGGATTAAAGGCATGTGCCATTGCTGACCGGCCTGGCTTTGTGCATCTTAGGTAAGTACTTTACACACTGAGCCACACTCCAAGCTCCTCTCCTCACCCTGCTCCACCATTTTGGTTTTTCAAGGCAGGGTTTCTCTGTGTAGGTTTGGTGCCTGTCCTGGAACTTGCTCTATAAACCAGGCTGGCCTCAAACTCACAACCTCACTCCCTTTTTCTTGCCTCAGCTTCCCGAGTGCTGGAATTACAAGCCTGTGCCATTTCTTCTTGCTTTTGGCTAGTTTTCCTTTTATTTTCTTTAATTTAGTTTTATTTTATATGTATGAGTGTTTTGTCTACATGTGTGTATGTATGTGTACCATGTGTGTTGTGCCTGGTGTCAGAGGAGACCAGAAGAGGGTGTCAGAGCCCCTGGAGCTGGAGTTACAGGTAGTGGTGAGCTGCCTGATGTGGGTGCTGGGAACCAAACTTGGGTCCTCTGTAAAAGCCCTCTCCTGTCCTTCTTAGTTTTGTTTATATACATAAAGAGCGATGGCGCACGCCTTTAATCCCAGCACTCGGGAGGCAGAGGCAGGCCGATCTCTGAGAGTCTGAGGCCAGCCTGGTCTACAGAGCGAGTTTTAGGACAGGCAGGACTACACAGAGAAACCCTATTCCCCCACCCCCAGAAAAAAACAAACCTAAAAAAAAGAAAAGATAACACCCAACCAAAAACAGAGGGAGGACAGGAGCACAAAGTAACGGAAATAAACAGCTTTTTGGTTTTGTTATAGGTTTTTGAGACACCGACTCAAGCTGAGATTACAGGTGTGTGCCACCACACTGTGTTATAAATGGCATTTTATTAATTTTTTTTTTTATTTGCTTATTTTGAGACAGGGTCTCATTTTTGCCCTGGCTAGCCCGGAACTCACAGAGATCCACCTGCCTCTGCCTTCCAAGTGCTGGAATGAAAGGTGTGTGCCACCTCATCCAGCTATTTTATTTTATTTGGTTTTGGAGATGGGATCTTACTATGTAGCTCTGACTTTCCTGGAATTCATTATATAGATCAGGCTGGCCTTGAACTCACAGAGATCTGCCTGCTTCTGCGAATGGAGCTCTGGGGTTAAAGGTGTGCGCCACTGTGCCAGGACTTATTTTTTATTTGTTTCATCAGAATGAATGGAGCTTTATTAAGGGAAAATGAGGAAAAAAAATCCTAGTTCTAAAGGAGGAATAATCTCTTTTTGTTTGTTTGTTTTGACAGGGTGGGGCTATGTAGTCCAGGCTGGCTTTGAATTTGTGGCGAGATCCTCTTTGTGCCCCCCCCCCACAGGGTTTCTCTGTGTAGCTTTGGAGCCTTTCCTGAAACTCACTTTGTAGACCAGGCTGGCCTTGAACTCACAGAGATCCACCTGCCTCTGCCTCCCGAGTGCTGGGATTACAGGCGTGCGCCACCACCGCCCAGCTATCTCTATCTTCTAAGTGCTTCTGGCATTACAGGCATGAGACATAACACATACACACACACACACACACACAATGTGTGTGTATATGTATATGTATACATATACACACATATACACACACAGTGTTAGACATGTGACACAACACTATATATATATATATAATATATATATATATGCACACATATGTAGTATATATGTGTTTGCCTGCATGTGTGAATGTGCACCAGTGTCTGCTGCCCATGGGTTTCAGAAGCAGGCATCAGATCCCCTGGAACTAGTTAGTGATAGTTGCAAACCACCATGTGAATGCTAGGAATCAAACCCAGGTCCTATGGTCTGAGCCATCTCTCCAGTCCCTGATGTAAATTAAAAGCCTCTCTCTGCCTCCCAAGTGCTGAGATTAAAGACATGTACCACCACACCCCAACCCAATTTAACTTTTTGACAAAGTGAACTAGATAAAGTCTAACTAAATTTTTTTTAAAAATTGCAAATTGGCACTCTTTATTATAATGAGACTATCATTTCAGGAATGAGATGGCCATTGACTTTTTCACCTGTCCTAACGGACGGGCCAGTGCTGAAAGTCCCTGGGAGCTACACTTGTGTGTTTAGACCCAGAGAAGCAGCTGCTCTCATCCTGCCAAGCCTCTCTACTGACAAATTGGTGGCATCTTGAGAAGCATCTATTTGCATCTTCCCCTCCCAAATCTATTGCAGGTAACCTGCCCAGACGCAAGGTTTAGTACAGGCTGGTGGCTGCGGACAGGTTCAGCAATGAGCAGACATCGGGATAGGAGACAAGTCTTCCATTTCTGTGAGGCAGAGTAAACACAGAAACCAAATCCAGCCACACAACTAACCAAACGAAATCATGCTGCTAGGTAATGAAGCAAGACTCAGGAAACGCCAGAAGACTGACTCAGAGTTCGGTGACCTCAGGGGAATGAGAGCAGAAATCAGTACTAAAAACTTCAGCAGGGCATGGTGGGGCAAAGCTGCAATCTCAACACTTGGAAGGTACAAGACAGGAGAGCCAGGGGTTCAAGGTCCTCTTTATCTATGTAGTGTTCCAGGCTAACTGGTCTGGGAGCTCTGGGGCCCTGTCTCAAAAACAATCAAATAAATTAAAACTAAGCTGGCCGTGGGGATAGATGCTAGTAATCCTCATGCTTGGGAGCAGTGGGATCAGGAGTTCCAGGCCAGTTTGGGCTGCAGAGTGAAACCCTGCCTCAAAAACATATGAATGAATGAATGCATGACTGACATTAGTAATAACTTATGGGTCAAAAATGAAGTCACAACCAGGCACATGTCAGTGGCTCATGCCTTTAGTCCCAGTACTTAGAAGACAGAGGGAGGTGGCTCTCTATGAATTCCAGGCCAGCCTGGTCTCTGAGTTGTAGGTCAGCCAGGGATACATAGTATAACCTTGTCTTAAAAAGAAAAAAAAAAAATAAAAAAAAAGCCAAGTGGTGGTGTTACACACCTTTAATCCCAGCACTCAGGAGGCAGAGACAGGTGGATCTCTGTGAGTTCGAGGCCAGCCCAGGAAAGGTTCCGAAGCTATGCAGAGAAGTCCTCTCTCAAAAAACCAAGAAGAAAAAAAGGAAGAAAAAAGAAAAACAAACAAAATAAAAAATGAAGCCACAAGTCACAATGTACTTACATATCACAATCTGTGAGATAAACTAATGTTTCAGCAAAACTTTTAGCATTCAATGAATATACTAGTTTTTTTTTTTTTTTAAGCATTTAAGATCAATTATCTAAGCTTTTACCTTAATAAGCTAGAAAAACCTGCTGGGTGTGTGGTTCAGTGGTAGAATCTTGTCTGGCATGTACAAGGCCCTGGTTTCTATCACTAGCCCTGAAACTAAACAAAGGTAGCAAAACACAATAAAACAAGACCCAAAGTATATAGAAGGAAGGAAATTAAGGACAGCAATCCACAAACTAGTAAACAGTCAACCAGAAAGTTAAGTCGAAAATTTAATGAAGTCCAAAGTTAGGCCCTCAGCAAGGGTAATTAGAGGCAACACTGACATTCAAGCAGGACGTGGTGATGGTGCATACCTGTTATCACAACACTCTGGGAAGCAGAGGCAGGTGGAAGCAGGCAGGTCACTGCAAATTCAAAGCCAGCATGATCTACGTAGCAAGTCCTAGGCTAGCTAGGGCTAATTTGAAAGACCTTACTACACACACACACATAAACACACACACAAACACACACACACACACACACACACACACACACACACACACACACACACACTCACACACAAAAAAGAAAAAGAAACAACTACAATAATAATTAAAAAAAAAAAAAACAGAAAGAAAACCAACGAAAAACCAAATGAACTAATAAAAATACCCTGATGATTTTCAAAAACCAAAGGAAAAGAAGAGACATCATTACAAATCATACAGACATGAGAATGAAACTTGTATAAAAAGAAAATCCTGAAGGCCAGGTGCGGTGGTGCATGCCTTTGATCCCAGAATTCAGGAGGCCTAGGCAGGTGGATCTCTTGAGATCTGGTCTACAGTTTCAGAACAATCAAGGCTACACAGAGAAACTCTGTCTCAAAAAGACCAAAACAAGCTGGACGGTGTCTTTAATCCCAGCACTCGGGAGGCAGAGCCAAGCAGATCTCTGTGAGTTCCAGGCCAGCCTGGGCTACCAAGTGAGCTCCAGGAAAAGCACAAAGCTACACAGAGAAACCCTGTCTCGAAAAACAAAAAAAAAACAAAAAACAAAAAGCAAAATAAACAAACAAAAAACTAGTTAGGAACAAGCTTGAGCAAAGGTTGAGCTTTCATAATAAGTCTTCGTGGGTTTTTTTTCTTCTTTTTTTGTGAGCTGGCAGTCCAAAGAAAAATCTATTTACACATAAATAATAAAAAATTTTAAAGTCTTCAATGAAATTTTTACTGTTTCTGCAGTATCAAGTATTAAATCCAGGGCCTCATGTATGCTCTACCACTTAACCAAATCCTCAGTTCCATTAAAAATTATTTATTTCAGGGCTGGGCTTGGTGGTGTACTCTTTTAATCCCAGTACTCAGAAGGCAGAGGCAGGTGGATCTCTGAGTTCAGGGCCAGTCTTGACTACATAGCAAGGTCCAGGAAAGCCTGAGCCTACTGAAAAAAAAAAACTTAAATTTTTTTTTCCCCAGAGCTGAGGATTGAACCCAGGGCCTTGTGCCTGCTAGGCAAGCGCTCTACCACTGAGCTAAATCCCCAACCCCAAAATTTAATTTTTAAATTAATTAATTAGCTAGTCCATCCATCCATCCATCCATCCATCCATCCATCCATCCATCCATTTGTTTGTTTATGTATTGTCCGTGCATGTGTGTGTTTGCCCTTCCTATGTGCCATGTGCATGCAGCAGCCCATGGAGGCCAGAAGAGGGCACTAGGTCCCTTGGCGCTGAAGTTGCTAGTGCCTGTGAGCTGCTGTGTGGGCACTGAGAACTGAACCCAGGTCCACTACAAGAATGGTAAGTGCTTTTAGCCACTGAGACATCACTCCAGCCCCAAACCGTTTTTAAAGATTTTTAAAAATTATTTTTAATTATGTGTAGGTGTGTGCATTTGTGTGTGGATATGTGCACATGAGTGCAGGTGCCAGTGGAGGCTGGAAGTACAATTAGCTGGCCTTGAACTCCTAATCTTCCTCTTTCCACCTGCTAAGTGCTAAAAGATTATAGGCTGTACCACCATATTCGGTATGCTAATACATTTTGTTTGCGTCTTCTTTTTTGTTAAGGACAGGGTTTCTCTAAATAGCCCTGGCTGTCCTGGAACTCATTATATGGGTCTGGCTGGCTTTGAACTCTCTGAGATCCTTCTACCTCTGCCTCCCAAGTATTGAAAACAAAGGAGTGTGCAACCATGCCCAGCTGTTTGCTTATTTATTTATTCATTCATTCATTCATCTATATATTTATTTATTTTCTATTTATTTATTTATTTATTTATTTATTTATTTATTTATTTATTTATGAGATGGGTTTCTCTGTACATAGACTTGGCTGTCCTGGAACCCACTCTGTAGACCAGGCTGGCCTCAAACTCAGGGATCCACCTGCCTCTGCCTCCTTACACAGCAAGTAGCTGGAAGGCAGAAAAACAACACTGTGGTGCAGGTCCATTGGTGGTCCCCACAGCTTTCTACTGGGCTTAAGATCCTATTAAGAGAAGTCATGCCTGGTAATGAAAACCTGGCCATCTACCCAGGACTAGTAAAATTGTGGATCTTGGAGGAGAAACTACAACGGCCACTTTATTACATCAGCATAATCCCTAACTACATTCTAAATATTTGTCCTTGTACCCACAGATAAGTGTAGTCCTCACCCTTCTATAAGGAAAGTTCTCTCTGTAACAAAAGAAGACCATTACAGAAAACCACAACCAATCAAAACACAGAGCTGTGGCGCCCAGTCCCAAGGACAAATCTACAAGAAGACCATACCCACACCTAAAGCTCAGGGGACAATGCAGAAGAGGGGGAGACAGATTGTAAGAGCAGAGGACCAGGGAGTTTGCTGTGAGACTGTCTCCTAGTAACGTCAGAAGCTACACTCAGAAAGTCTGCCCAAACATGAACGTAACAAGGACAACACCAGTGTACATGCCGAAGAGGATGGGGGACCCCCAGGTCTGCACCTCAATCCCTCACCAAGAACTACAGGCCACCCCAGGAATGCTGAGAGCAGGGGTAACAGTCTTCCTCAGGGAGGAGCACACTAACTGGTTATCCAGCACCAAATGGTCAGCCCTGAAAACATATGTACAAGTAAGATTGTACAGACTGAGCAGGTTGTGTATTTAGGAATATATATGTATATACATGTATATGTGTATATGTAACAACAATTAATGAAAAAAGTGGCCCTGGATTTAAAAGAGAGCTAGAATGGGTAAATGGAAGGATTTCGAGGAAGCAAAGGGAAGGGGAAATGATGTAATTATGATTTCAAAAAATAAGCCAGGTGGTAGTGGTGCATGCCTTTAATCCCAGGGCTTGGGAGGCAGAGATAGGCAGATCTCTGTGGAGTTGGAGGCCAACCTGGTCTACAGAATGAGTTCCAGGATAGCCAGGACTATACAGAGAAAGCTTGTCTTGAAAAACCAAAACAATAAATAATAAAATAAAAGGGGCTGGAGATATAGCTCAGTTGTTGAGAGTACCTTTTGTTCTTGCAGAGGACCCTGGTTCAGTTCCCAGCACACACATGGTAGCTCACAACTGTCTGAAACTATAGTCCCAGGGAATTTGATGCCCTCCAATGGGAGCAGACATACATGTGCTACACATACATACATACAGGCAAAATACTATAAAATAAATCTAAAAAATTAAAACAACAACAACAACAACAAAAGTAACATAACAAAACAAAACCAATACCATTTGTGCCAGATGTGGTGGTACATGCCTTCAATCCCAGCACAAGGAGATCAGGGGAAGGTGGATCTCTATCAAAACCACCCTGGTCTAAACAGCAAGCTCCAGATCAATCAGGGCTAGAGTGTGAAACCTTGTCCAAAACCAAAACCAAACAACAATAAAACCTGACATGATGATTTATGTGATAAACATGATGTAATAACCAGTACACTAGGAACCCTCTCAGAACACCATTTGTAAACTAATGAATTTAAAAATAAATATGACCCCCACAATAAAAGCCAGAAACCGTTGTTAAAAAAAAAACTAAAGAAATCTTCCCAGGCAGGCAGATCTCTGAGTTTGAGGCCAGCCTGGTCTACAAGCAAGTTTCAGGACAGCCAGGGCTGTTACACAGAGAAACCTTGTCTTGAAAAATGAAAAAAATTAAAGGTACCTTAGTAAATGGAGAAACAAGCCGGGCGGTGATGGTGCACGCCTTTAATCCCAGCACTTGCGAGGCAGAGCTAGGTGGATCTCTGTGAGTTCGAGGCCAACCTGGGCTACAGAGTGAGTTCCAGGAAAAGGTGCAAAGCTACAAAGAGAAACCCTATCTTGAAACAAACAAACAAACAAACAAACAAACAAACAAATAAACGAAGAAGCATCCCATATCTGTGGATGGGAACACAAAATATTGTTAAGATGCCAGTTCTCCTTAACTGATAATAGATTTCACTCAATACTAATCAAATGCTAGCAATGTGCTTATTTACTTAGAGACAGGGTCTCAAAAAATAAAATAAAATAAAGCTAATCATGAGCCTAGATGCAAAAGACAACTCTACCATGAAAACACAGGAAGAATTCTTCATTGTTAGACAACAACTCTTTGGAGATTAATAAATAACCAGAAAAATGGGCATATAACTAGATGTCTCCAAAATCAAATATGTCTGCTCACCAAAAGACAATGACACACTTTAGTTAACAAATTACCTAAGTGGAGGAAGATTTTTTTTTCCATAGCTGAGGACTGAACCCAGGGCCTTGCGCTTGCTAGGCAAATGCTCTCTACCACTGAGCTAAATCTCCAATCCTGAAGATTTTTTTTAAGAAAAGGTGTGTGTGTGTGTGTGTGTGTGTGTGTGTGTGTGTGTGTGTGTGGCCAGCCTGGTCTACAGAGTGAGTTCCAGGGAAGGCGCAAAACTACATAGAGAAACCCTGTCTTGAAAAACAAAAAAACATAAACAAAACAAAACAAAAAAGACAAGGTCTCTCTATGACAGCTGGCAGTCCTGGAACTCTCTGTGTAGATCAGACTGGTCTTGAACTCACAGAAATCTGACTGCCTCTGCCTCTGCCTCTGCCTCTGCCTCTGCCTCTGCCCAGCATAAAGGAAGCTATTTCTAATCTACATGTCTAACCATATGCACAAATATTTCTATAAAGCCAGGGCGCCCCTGTATTCCTGAAGCAGGGCAGTGGTAGGGGAAAGCCTGGATTAGGCTGTGGGAGAGATGATTGGAAAGTCTTCTCACACTCTGTACATGGTTTTCTTGAAATAAGTTCATGAAGCGATAAACAAAGGTGGTTGTGAACTACAGCATCTCCCTTTTAGGACAATAGTCTCAAAAAGACAAGTGGTGGGGATGCAAGATGGGTCAGCATTGCTAGGGATTAGAGTTGAGTGGCATTGAACACGAGGAGGTGTAGAGAAGTCTAGGGGTGGTGGGACTGTTCTATGTCCCACTGTGACGGTGACAGAACTGTATCCCTCATTAATTTATTGTATAAAAAGTCAAAAGAAGCAAGCACAACTTCAGTGCCCCCCTATTGTTTTTCAGCCACCAGAGTGGCAGAAAAACATTAATGACACCCCTGCTCCACTGGCCTCTGAGTAGGCAGGAAAGGTCCCCACAACAGCTGGGCAGAGTTAAGCAGTATGGACCGAAGTCCAGGAGCCAGGCTGGATGCTCCAGGTAGTTCCTCACCAAGGAGGACAAAGTTCCACTTCTGAGAAAGGAACACCCTGTCTGCAGAAGAAGAGGCCAGAGGTGCATGCCTCCATGTCCTGTCCTGGGACACTGAGTTGCTTTGCTCACCATGTCACAGCCCATTGGCCTAGGTGGGTGATGAGCAGGACTGAGGAGCTATGGGGATTCTTGATGGCTCTTGTGGTCCATTCTACAGACAAGGAGGTCCTGAGGACAGCGACCTGCCTCACACTGGGGTATGGGTCTTATGTGGGGTGAGGAGATAGAAGAGCCAGCAATACAGGGGACCCACTCCAGGGCTCCCCTTCTTTCTTCTGTCATTCTTCATTATTCTACAAGCTCAGGCTATGGCTAGGAACCCAGCCCATTCCCAGGCCCGGGAAGGACATTTTAAAAGACAGTTCTTGAATTCTTGGGGCAAATTAAATTAAAAGTGATGAGGAGAAGGGCCTCTCAAGCTGGCAGCTGGTCAAAGGGCACAGGTTATGTCTGGACTCAGCAGTACCATCCAGACGCCCTGTAGCACTCAATAAAGGGTGTCTTTGTTCTAACATGTCCCTCCCAGTGCAGTTCCTTGTTTTGGGGCCAAGATGACAACTTCCTTCCACGGTCTTTTCTGAGCTACACAGTGACATGGGTGGTGTGGGCCACGGTCACCAACTTCCAGAGCAGGCTCTACTATGAACTCCCTCAGCCTTAAGGAAAGCAGTCCTTGGCTCTCCCTTCCCACTTCTCCTGAGCCTGTTTCTCTACCTGTCCCAGGAACAAAGGGAAGAGGGGGAGTTTCCTGATCCTCACCTGTACATGGTATTGCGATGTCTCATGCATGATGACGTTGGAGTTGGAGTACTTCTTCCTCTGCTCTGGATGGAGAGACAGATGTCATGTACCCCAAAGAGTAGGGTCCAGTCTAGTGGACTTGACCCCCAGGAGCCACAGAGGAGAACTGAGATGAGGGTGCTGCTCTCTGAACCCCTCACAGCCATTAGGGAGGATGCAGGCTGAAAAGTAGCACTGAGGCTCCTGTGGGGACAAGGGGATCCACAAGAGGCCCTCTGGCTTGGCCCCATGACAGGTCCCCTGGGGACCCGAGGCTTCAGAAGACAGAGACTATTCAGAGTGTGTGTATGTGGGGGGGGGGCAGCCTCTCACTGAGGGTTTGTTTGGGTGGGGGCAGGAAACTCAGCCTTATGTAATGGAGGCTGTCCACTTCCCGAGGGAAGGAGTCCAGGCCAGAGCTTCCCTATCCTACAAGCTACCATCGGAATACTGCCCACTCTCTGGAGCTCTTGCTTTCCAGGCCTCCAGCTTCTAGCATCCAGCATCCAGATGCACAAATGAGGGGCATGGCTGGGCAGACGGAGCCTGGTCCCCTGGAGCAGATACCTGGCAGCTGGGTCCCATCTGACCCCACCTACTCGATCGGGTTGCAGGGCTGCACAGTGGAATCAATATTAATGCTCCTTGAATTATTCGTAAAGGCCTCTCCCCTTACAGCATAGCAGAGTGTGTTCAGTGGCCAGGGAGTTTTGCAGATAGACATCCAAAGTTCTCAGTGGATTAGGGTTCAAAGGCCTCCTTTGGGCACTTTGAACTGCCCCAGGCTAGAGCTCAGCCTTGGGGCACGCAGGGATGAATCACCATGGTCATATTCATCTTCCTTAAGTCCATACTATCCTTAAACTTCACTCACCAAACAAGTCCTTTGCGCTCATCTTGGGCATACCATCAGACCGGCCCAGGCTGCCGCTGGAGGGGGAGAGGCAGGTGAGGGCAGGGCTCACGGGGCACAGACACACACACAGACACACACACACACACCAGGGTACTTGAGGGGAGGTAGGACAACACTTACTTGGCAGCTCCTGGGCAGCAGCTCATGGACCCTGACTGGCTCATGGTGGCCAGTGTCAAGGCAGGCAGACCTCAGTCTGGCTGGAGTCTAGGGCCCAGTTCCTGGCTTCCACCTAAGGACAGAGGAACCCAGGTGACACTTTCTCTGGGCCAGGCTATGCCTGGGTCTCCTCTCTTATTCCTGGTCCAGAAACTAGAACTGGCTAGACTCCTCAGGGGATCCTCAGGAAGCAGAGTCCTCCAGACCCATGCTGTTGCTGGTGGCCTCAGACCTTTGATTCTCTGCAGGGATGCTCCTAGAAGCTGTCAGGGAGGCTTTGAAGGAGAGGCTGGCAGAAGAGTACTCTGAGGAGAGAGGACAGCTCCTTCAAAAACCATGAGGTTTTTTGACGATGCGTGATGTGTGTAACGATCACGCACGCCTTTAATCCCAGCACTAGGGAGGCAGAGCCAAGTGGACCTCTGTGAGTTGGAGGCCAGCCTGGACTACAGAGCAGAGATCCAGGACAGGCTCCCAAACTACATGGAGAAACCCTGTCCTGAAAAAACAAACAAACACCCCGAGGAAGTGAGAGAGGATAGCAGGGGAGGGTAAGGCTGGAGACCCAGGAGGGCACCAAGGATAGAGGGACCCCACTACTCCTTCCCTACCCCAGGCTTCACTCCGAGACCCCTACATATACATGTGGACATGCCCGCAGGAGACAACTCCTCCAGATCCAGCAAGGATCTTGGGTGACCCTGGAGAGGGTGGTTGTAGGGCAGAAGTTTTGGGGTTGTTGGCCTCCTCAGTACAAACCCAGGTGACCACACGCAAGGCCCCTCCATGAATAGACTTCTCAGCCCTGACCTCTCCGAACTACATTTTGGGGAAACTGAGGCATGGCCATCAGTGTGAGCAAACTTTCCTTATATCCTAGACCTGGACCCTTCTCTGAACATAACAGAAGCTGGTGGCCTGGGCCAGCCTGATAACAAATGAGAGCTGGAGAAACCTTCAGTGATAGGCTGCCTTCATGGCCCTGGAGAGACAGGTAGACAGCATTTCTGGCTGACCTTCTGGGGCTCTATGGCCAGCTCTCCCCTGAGCTCTTGGGTCCACATACAGTCTACCTCTGTCTGATGTTATCAGCAAAGCCACCATCTCTTTTAGCTTTAGCATTTGAGTATGCTAGGGTAAGGCCACCAGCCAGGATGCTGGTATGAAGGCTCAGGTGCAGGCCTGTAGTATTCTAGTACTTTCTGGTTTGACCAGGTCTTGAGGGGTGGGCTCCCAGGCGGTGAGGACTGTAGGCCTTAGCTATTACCCTGACCAGCTCTCCTTCTGCACTCCTACCCACACCCCAGGTCCTGGCTTGTGAGAAGAGGCTGGGCCAGATTTCTAGGTCCACCTATCCATGGAGAATGTCCGGAATGCTCATGACCTCAGTAGGTGAGTCCTAGTGTTTGCTTAATGGGATTCCTGGCTAGCTCAGCCAAGGGCACCAAGCACGTGGGGCCAGGAATACACACACCAGGGCAAAACAAACTGCTGGAGACCCAGACCTGAAGGCACACAGACTCTGAACAGGCTTGGACATGCAGCCCTGCCCTCAGGGGAATCTAGGCCAGGACCTTAGGCCTAGGTAGGAGGGATGACACTGGGCTACCTCTAGCCTGCAAAAGGCTCACTCCCAGGAGGTGTCTACAGCTGAAGGGGTGGGGGTGGGGGAATCTACATAATCCACTGCTCGTGAAGACGGAACACCCAGGTCCAGTAGGTGTTTTACGGATTTACTGTAGCCATTTTCCGGGTTGAAGGGAGGCCCAGCATGCTGGAGTGTTTGGTAGGTTCTGCAGTGGAAGGGGAGGAGGCCCTGGCAGGGCAAAGAGGGCGGAAGAACTGGCTCCAAGTTCAAATTCCAGCTCTACATGCTGAGTGACCTTGGGGAGGGGTCAGTTTAGTCACCTGGGCTCTTGACTGTCCTCGTGGGAGCTGGGTGT
The DNA here is from genome assembly GCF_903995425.1 of Onychomys torridus. Classification (NCBI taxonomy): domain Eukaryota; kingdom Metazoa; phylum Chordata; class Mammalia; order Rodentia; family Cricetidae; genus Onychomys; species Onychomys torridus. Next base: position 119,051,554 of record NC_050443.1, on the reverse strand, counting down.
GGCGCTGGAATGGGATGGGGGAGTCCCTTGGGTCCTGGCTGGGTCCTACTCTGGGAACAAAGTTCAGGAATCATGGCGGGGGGCAATATGAGGCTGAGATCAACTGGAAAGCTATTGGTGGGAGGGGATGAGTGCACTTGAAGAGACCCAGGCCGCTGGGTGGGAGTGATGGGTCAGCCAGTCCCTGTTAACAGACAGGTCTAGCAGAGGTCTGTGGACAAGTAAGACCACAGTCTAGGGTGGGAGGGGCCCCAGCAGTGCTCTGCCTCCCTCCACAGCCAAGGAAGGCTACACAGGGAGACAGCAGAGATGATCTGTGGACATGCCTTCCCCTTCACTGCCTCCGGGGATACCTTCATGTAGGAGCACAGACTTGTCAATCCCAGAGACCTTGGGCAGCCAAGCTGCGGATGTCCATAGGCCTTCCCACTAGCTGATCTCCCTCCACCATAGGTTCTACTTCCAGCTTCTCCCCGCTACCCTCGAGACTCCACACCCCAACTTTGACCTGGAGACTGACCCAGCCTGATGTTTTCCTGGCTCTGGGTTTTTTTGGGGCTAAGACAGGCAGGAAAAGCCAACCTTCAGGCACTGGGTGGTATACACACTCCAGAGTCAGACCCTGAAGGAGGACCAGCCTGCTAGATGGAATGAAGGGCCTCTCTTCCTCACCACCTCTCTTGTCAACTGCCAGGTTCCCCTCATCCGCCCCAGGGCTGGGAGGGGGCCGGGACCAGGGCGAGTGAGTCACACACCACTGGCTTAAAAATATCATTGAACACTGGCCGCCGCCCGCTGGACGGACCGGGCCTCAGCCAAGCGGTTCTTGGGCTAAAAGTCCAAGGGAGGCTCAGGCCCAGCCTCTCTCCCAAGTTCCTATGCCCCACCCGCAGCCCCCATACCCAGTCTTAGCTGTCCCCAGAGTCCTGCGATCCAGATCATCCCAAACCTCACACTCAGGTGTCCTCAGCTGGGTTGCCCTCCAAACCCAACGCCAGACCCAGGGTCTCGGGCCAGAGATCCACTTCCCATGACCACTCTGGGAAACTGAGACTCAGCTTGGCAAACTCCCTGGCTGAAGCGCTCACCTGTATACTCCGGCAGCCAGCGCCTGCGCTCGGCTAGTCTCCTAGGTCAGTTTGTCCGCCCGGCCGTCCGTCTGTCACAGCCTCAGCGGCAGTGGAGCTCCCTCTCCCCGACAGGCGGGACCTCTGCTGGGCCGGATAGGCCGGGGCGGGGCTGTGAGAGGAGGAACCTGAGCGACAGGTTACCGAGTCACCCGGGAGTGGGCACAGGGGAGGCTGAAGGAAGGGGGCGGGCCTGGGGCACCACTCCCCCCACCCTCCCCCCCGCACAGCACAGTTCCACCTCCCTCGCCTCCATCTGTCCTCCCAGCGGTCCCCAAAGCACCTGGGGCCCCTTCGCAGCTGGGCCTGAAGTGCAGGGTGCGGCCCCAGCTGCTCTAACTGGCTAAGCTGCAGTAGCAGGTGGGGACCTGGACCGGCCTGCAGGGGCAGTAACTGGATGAAGCCTATGAGGGGTTGCAGCCATGCGGAGCGTTCCACCAAGCCCCTGGATCAGGTGCCCTCCACCCATCCACCCCCAAGTTGCACTGGGACAGAGCTCTTCAGTGGTTCAGTCTGGGGTCTGGGATATTGGGTTCAGGGCTTTGAGTCTGGGAGCTATTAGCTCCTGGGTGGGGCCTCTCCTTCCTTCACATATAGGAACTCCTAAAGGCTGTCCAGCTTGAGCATCTGCTGAGGGATGGGCTATTTATATAGTTACCTGTCCCACCATGTTGACCTCCAGATTACCCTGCCCACTCTGCTGACAGATCGGGCCAAGACTGGGTGAATTTGGAGTAGTCAACTAGCTGGCTAGGAGGAAACAAATGGAGTTATGGCCCACTAGCCAAGGGTACTGCCCTTATGTGAACAAGGGACCCTAAGGCCCCGGCTATTGTTCCCAGAGTTGGGACAGAGGAAATGGGTGCTGCCAGGAAGTCAGGGTCTCAGGCTACAGTCCCAGAAGGCAGGGCCCTGGCATGTTTGTCCTGAGCAGGCAGTCAGCACTTCCTAGGCATTGAGTGCTCTGCCCCATACACAGGGCCAGCAGCACTGACCCAGCAGCACTGACCCACCTGACACACTGTCTGGGATACCACAGGTAAGCTGGACAGAGGGCTGGCAGAGGTGGACTTGGTCCTCCAGGCCCAGCTCCTGATGAACCTGAGAGCTTCCTGGTTCCCAGCCCTTACTGCTGACCTCACAGACCTTGCCCTGGCCCGGAAAGCAGGGGTCAAGCGTTCAGCTGTGTAAAGGGAGGGCAGGTGCATGTGTTGGCCCTGACATTCCTGGGCAGAGCTGGGAAAGGGTAGTGTGGGAAACACGTAGTGCAGCTCAGGTGGGGCTCCTTAGAGCTGTTACTGACTTTGTTGTGAGGCAGCCCAAGCTAGTGGTAGTAGCTGATGTCCACTCTGGGCCACCTGAAATACCACTTCCATATGGCCAGTAAGAGTAGTGGTGCTAATGGCTTGAAACTCTGGTTTACTATGTGTAAAGGTGACAAGCTTCCTTCCCAACTGAGATCCTGACCTGATCTGCAGGGAGTGGCTGAGCCCCCCAGATCCACTAGCCTTAGCCCATTCTGCATTACCCAGACTATACTTGCTTGAGCTCCAGGGCCACTGGGGAGGGAAGTGCCCCAGGCTTTCTAGATCACCCGTCCTTCCCAAGCCTGCCTGTGGGACAGGGAGAGCATGTCTCCAGGCCATCCTGGTCTCCAGGAGATATGGGTTAAAGGAAACCAGCCAAAGACCCATGAGCATAGCCGGTTCCCTGGTCCCAGGGAAGGCTTGGATGGCCCAGCGACTACCAGTCTCAACACACTCGACGGAGTTTCTCGACCGTTCCTGGGGTAGAGGGAAGACAGGTAGAAGGTACAGGGCAAGTCCCAGGATAGAGCTGAGAAGAGGCAACAGGAAGAGGGAAGGTAGGTGGTTATAATTAAGACAAACACGACAGCATAACTACTTATTTATTTTTTTTAAAAGAGAAACTAGATAATTAGACACAGTGTCACAGACAACACATAACAGAAACAAATGAAAGAATCTGTTTTTTAAAAAACTGCTTAAATACTTTTTAAGAAAAACTGGGCTAGGAATAGAAAAGCAAGAGATGAGATGGAGTTCACGTGGCACTCGACAAAAGCTAGTTTAATGGACTGTGACAGACTCCTTGACTAAAAGCTGTTCTTCCAATCTGTCTCTGTCCCTACAAACCACCTCCCACCCCACACCCCACCCACTGAAAGTAGCTGAGGTAAACATTACATACACAATTCTCTAGCCTGTTTATTTTTTAAAATTTTATTTTTATTTTATGTGCATTGATGTTTTGCCTGCATATATGTCTGTGTGAGGGTGTCAGATCCCCTAGAACTGGAGTTATAAACAGATGTGAGCTGCCATGTAGGTGCTGGGAATGGAATTCAGGTCCTCTGGAAGAGCAGCCAGTGCTCTTAACTGCTAAGACATCTCTTCAGCCCCAACCTCCTACTTTTGTTTTTGTGGGTTTGTTTTTGTTTTTGTTTTTGTTTTAGAGACAAAGTCTTACTATGTAACCCTGGCTGACCTGCAATTCACTATGTAGACCAAGTTGGCTTTGAATTTACAAAGACAGGCTTGCTTTTGCCTCCTAGGTCCTGGGATTAAAGGTGTTTGTGGGGGTTGGGGATTTAGCTCAGTGGTAAAGGCAAGGCCCTGGGTTCCATCCTCAGCTCAAAAAAAAAAAAAAAAAGTGTTTGTGTGCCACCACACCTTGTATATATTTACTTTTGTTTCCTTTTGGAAACCAGAGTTTTATTCAGTGCTGGCCTTATGGGGAGCCAAATTGGGGGGACACTGGAACACAAGGCCTGCCATCCTGCAGCTCCAGAGTGATCCCAGGCCTGAAAACAGTACAGGAGGTTCTCAGAACAAGAAGCAGGGCCAGTGTGGGAAACACGGAAGTCAGTCATTCCTGTGAGAAAACCCATGGTGGCAGAGCAACAGAGTCAAGTCCTTCTGCCAGGATGCTGCTGTCTGGGGCTGAGACAGGGTGGAGCTCTGGGCTGCCCTCAGATGTTGCCTTCCTGAAAGGCTTTGCCTTCCACTGGCCTGGCAATCACTGGTGGTCCTGCTATGGCCAGTACCCCAGCACATGACATGAGGACATCTTGGGATTGACTACTGTCCGTGATGGCCAGCTTCAACATCTAGGCTCCTAAGTTTGTCCCTCCCTGGTTCTGGTAACCTCCTCACTAAAGAAGATTTATAAACCATTCACATCCATCTACAGACAATCAATAAAAAGATACCCTTTGTGTCTGGGAGCGAAGGAGTTGCCTGGAGGCTGAGGAGTACTGCTCTGCAGGTTATCCTGGTCTGTCTACCTGATGAAGTCAGCAATGACCACCACCTGCAAGCCAGCCTCCAGCCCATGCAGCACCAGGAGAATGGTGCTGAGGACCGAGTCCATCCACAGTACCAAGGTCTGCCAGAGCAGGAAGTGAACAGAAAGGAGGCCACTGAGTGCAGTGAATGCCAGGCTGGCAGTCAGTGGCACTTCAGCCTCGGTCAGGTTGCCTTTCGTGCCTGGAAAAAGAACACAGAAGAGAGTGAGGCAGGCGCTACAGGACACCCCATCAACTGCCCAGCTCCAGGTGCTGTGCTTACTAAGGGTCAATGAAGTCACAGGATTCGGGAAAACTGCCCACTCAGGCCATTCCACATCAGAGAGCAGTAACGGGTAAATCTCAGATTCTGTCCTCTTGAGACACAAACAGTGTGGTTGTAAAACTGTGGGTATTTGCCACCTTTTTCTAAATCCAAGTGGGATCAAAAGGATTTTGTTTAGAATATCTAAAAATATTTTACTCTGGCTAAGGCAAGTTGGTTCTGGAAAATTTCATGAATACTTATGAAAAACATTACAAACAAATGGGTCAGTCATGGAAAATGCCAACTTGGAGCTGCCAATAGCTGACTGACCAGAGGTGCCTGAGGTGCCTGAGGGTCTGTTGACTCTAGCTGCTGGGGGAATCTGAAGGTCCTCAGACCCTAACCCTGGGTGTCTGATTATGCTGATTCTAGTGGTGGGGGTGCTTAAGGGTTTGCTGAATGCCAAGTGCTTGGAGAGGTCTGATGCTGACAGCCCCCTACAGGGCACTGTAAAGGGTTGGCCTGACTACTGATGTGGCAACTGTCTCTGCACCCCATGGGCAGCTGTACAAACTCCATCCAGCACAGTCCATGGCAGCAGACACTGGGGCTCTCTGTCTAAGATGAGCAGGGAGGATACTTGCCACTCCCAGCAGAGGGGGAGAGAAGGTACCAGATCCAATCAAAAGAGAGGGATCAGAGCCTGACAGTGCAATGTACCGGGATGAGGCGCCTTATTTACACATGTCTGTGACTGAGTATAGGAAAGAGCAGGGGCAGAGCTAGGGACTTAGACACGTGCCCATCACTGCAGCCAGCTCTGGGAGGAAGAACCCTAACGCTTGTCTAAATGAACCGTGTGACTTAGAAAAAAAGAAAGTGATGGGGATACAGTGCTTGTCTAGCATTCGTGAGCCCTGGGTTTGAACCTACCAATGCATAAAAACTGGACATGCTGATGCATGCCTACAATTTCAACACTCAGGAGGAAGAGAGAGAAGGATCAGGAGTTCAAGGCCAGCCTTAGTTACATAAGAGTGTCTTAATAAGTAAATAAATAAATACATGAATAAATAAATAGAGGCGACCGGCAAAGAGTGTCCTCAAGGTGGGACCTGATGTGACAGAGTGGGCTTGGGGAGGCAGGGTCTCCTATCTTCGCAGGGATCTGGCAAACACTCCAGACTCCCTCTCTACCAGACTTTCTCCCTGACTGCTGAAAGCAGTAGGGATGAGGGCAGTTGAGGGGAGCACTGTGGAGCTCCATTTTAGGCTTCTGGTCTGAGGACAGCTGCAGTACATACACCTTTACAGACAGGAGGATGTCACCTGTCTATTCTTAGATCATAGCTTCTGAACAAATGCTTAATACTTAATGACTCCATAGGTGACTCTGCAAAGCACCTGGTAAAGCTGCCTGAATGAAAATGTCTACAAGATCCACACTATAAAATGATTAATATTGGGCTGGAGAGATGGCTCAGAGGTTAAGAGCACCGATTGCCCTTCCGGAGGTCCTGAGTTCAATTCCTGGCACCGACATGGTGGCTCACAGCCATCTGAATGATCTGGCGCCCTCTTCTGTACACATAAGTAAATAAATCTTTTAAAAAATGATTAATATTTAAAGGTTCAGAAAGTCTAAAAGAACACCTATGGGATGACAAGCATTTTATGGTTTCACAGCCAACTCACCTAGGTATAGCCGAGCTACTTCAAGAATCCCCATCAGAAGCAAGAGGAGCAGATCCAGGACCAGATAGTTACAAGGATAGCTGAAAACCTGACCTAGGGACACATACACAGCCAGAACTCAGATCAGTGTATTAGGGGCACAATTTCTTTGATGGGCCTGGCACTCAGAACTTACTTTTATATGCAATCATCAGGAATGTAGCTAGGAAGTACAGGGCATAGTATAGCCCACTGACGTGAAACAGCATCTGAAGAGGAACTGACGAGAGCTGGTAAGTCATCAAGGATCCTCAAGCTCACCAATGGGGTACAACTACTCAGGTGGCCAAGCAGAGAGGCCCATCCTGCCACCCACAGCTGCAAATCAGCAGGTCTGGGTAAGTTCCAACAGGATACCTACAGATGGTCATGGAACCCAGCCACTAGCTCCTGACTACCTGGGGCTTCTACTGCTACATGGGCTCCTGGAATGCTCACCTGAGGGCACCTGGTGGTTACAAGAGAGATGCTGGACCCCTCCCACCCTGGTAGGGCATGGCCTAAGCACCCCAATTATCAGCAGTTGCAGGCAGGACAGAGGGCGCTCTTCATTCTGGTTTGTGTCATGAGTCACAAAGAGGGTCCTTCTCATTTCTTTAGAGAAAATGTATCACTTGGCCATTCAAAGTAATGGGTTTCACCTCCTGCCATGCTGGTTTGGTTGGTGGCAGGCAAGTGGCCAATCCCTAGAACATACCAGGCCTGTGAAGGGAACAGGGCTGAGCTAGTGAGTGACAGAGCCAGCATACCAGGAATACCTCTCCCTCTTACAAGTTACTAATCAGAATTTAAGAAAAAAAAAAAAAGGGGGGGGGGGGGGGGAGAATGAAAGGCACAAAAAGGCAGAGAGCTGAGTGTGTCAGGCCAGCTAATCACTATGGTACTGCCCTTAAAGGGACTCTGCTTGGTCAAGGCCTTGGGAAGCAGCAGCAGCAGCAGCAGCAGCAGCAGCAGCAGCAGGATACCACCTTGAAGGAGCCTCTCCCTGGAAGACAAAGGATTGCCAGTAAGACATCAACAGCAACATGGCAGTCATTTAGTTCTCTGACTCCATGTTTACAAATGGAGGTGAACAATGGCCACAGCTAAGTCCCGGTATCACCTCTACATCCATGCCTCCTAGGACATTGCTTTCTGATTGAATCTTATTCACTTCTCCAAAAATAACTGTCTGGGGGGGGGTACTTTTTAAAGCATCCATGTATTTATGCTTGCCTCTTAGAACATCTCATGTTCCATGTAGGTGTTATTCTTCATCTTGTGAGAGTCAGCTCTAGGGTGTAATGGAACCTCCCTTGTGTCTCTGAGTCTGAAGTTTTGTACTTGAAAACCTGCCTGGCCCATCCCTAGATGGAATGTGACCTGGGTCAGGCTGCCTGTCTGTAGTCCCACACTGGCTGCACACTCATGCTGTGCACGTCTCTACATGTGTATGCACACCATAAAAATTCTGAATCTGGCCAAAATCTCCTATAAAAGAGGCTGCCTTCTGAGCAGACAGCAGCACCTGAACCCAAGCTGTGCACATCTTCTGCTCTGTCCTCCGTGTTCCCTGCGGCTGCAGAAAAGGAAGTGGTGCCTTGTGAGATTCCCTCGGCCACTGGACTTTGAAGGCCAGCTTGAAGCTGCCTACTCTGGAGAGGTGGACTCTTGCATGGGCAAGTCATAAACTGGTAAACACAGGACATTAGTAACAGCCTTTGGGCAGCCTCCTGGCGGGCACACGTGTGGGAGCAGGAAGCCAAGTGTGACTGGGGTGGCATCATGTTTCCACAGGGTACTCTAGAAAACCTGATCTGTTCTTTTCCAGGTCCCAGCTAAACTAGGCTACCTAGATACCTGTCATTATTTGGGTTGGTTTTATGTCAGTTGGGGTTTTTCTTCCCTTTGAATCTTCTTTAAAATTTTTTAAATTCCCCCCTTTAGTTTTACATGTATGGGTGTTTTGCCTGTATGAATGTCTATGTACCTCACGGATGAAGCGGCCAGAAGAGGGTGTCAGATTGCTGGGACTGGAGTTACAGATGGCTGTGAGTTGCCACATGGGTTCTGGGAATCAAACCTGAATCCTCTGAAAGAACAACCAGTGCTCTTAACAGCTGAGTCATTTCTCCAGCCCCACTTCGGGTCCTTTTTTTTTTTTCTCAAGACAGGGTTTCTCTGTATAGTTTTGATGCCTGTCCTGGATCTTACTCTGTAGACTTCACAGAGATCCGCCTGGCTCTGCCTCCCGAGTGCTGGGATTAAAGGCGTGTGCCACCTCCGTCCAGCCCTTTGGATCCTTTTATAACACCTAGTATCAGGGCTGGGATGTATGTAAAAGACACTTGTCTAGCATGAAAAAGTCCTGGGCCCAATCCCCAACAATGGTACACCCACCCCCCACGCCCACCCTGCCCAAAAGGTAGCAGAAACATTTAAATTGTATCTGCTGCTGTTTATTGTTAAAGATCAAAATTGTGAGACTTGAGAAATACTATATAGGGAGGGGCTGGAGAGATGGTTTAGCTGGTAAAAGCACATATTGTTCCTATGGAAGACCCAAGTTTGGTTCCCAGCACCCACATCAGGCAGCCACAAATGTCTATAACTTTAGCTTCAGGAAATCTAATGCCTTTTGGCTTCTGTGGGTATCTTGCACTCAAGTGTTCCCGTTCACATGCACATAAAACATTTTTTAAAATACTGTAAAAAAAACCCTCAAATGGCATATTTATTTTCAGAGACAGGGTCTCACCATGTAGCCCTGGCTTTCCCAAAACTCCCTATGTAGACTAAGCTGGCCTCGAACTCACAGAGATTTGCCTGCCTCTGCTTCTCAAGTGACCGAATTAAAGGTGTGTTCCACTATGCCCAGCTTAAATGGCATTTAAAAGTAACTGATTAATTAATTAAAATAATTCTAACACTTCAAACATACAGGAGTTCATCTGGTTGAACTGCTGTCTGACTTTTGGGACTTAACACTTTCTTTTTCAATGATTTTTGGTAATCAGTGTGGCTCTCAACAGATACAAGGCCGATGTCCACTGTGGGAGTAAAAGAAGAAGTGTTTGCTTGGTGTGGCAAAGGCTTTTCTGGTAGGAACTATCTTTTTCTTTTGTGACAAGGTCTCCTGTGTAGCCCAGGCTGACCTTGAATTTGTCCTCCTGCCTCAGTCTACCAAGAGCTGGGATTATACTCGTTTTGTTTTGTTTTAATTTGAGACAGGACATCACTATGTAGCTCTGACCTGTCCAGCCTGGAACTCAAGGCCATCTTCCTGACTTAGCCTCTCAACTGCTGGATGAGTGGAGTAGGCCAACAGCCCAGCCTGGAAACTGGGCCTTTTATGTGACTTCATTCCAAGACCACTTTCTCTATAGGAATTTCTCTTTAACTATGCATACAACAATAGCACTTCCAAGTCTGTGGTAGCTACTAAACGAAGCAGTATGGTGGTAAGTGCCAGGCTGCCTAGGATGCACGTGTAATAAATCACATTTCTGAAATTTGTTCCATTAAGGAACATTTGGGAGAATGGATGGATGGATGGACAAGCACAGGTCTGAGCTGGCTGTGACCACCTTCTGACTCACACTGCTGGCACCTGGCCCTGTCTGCCCACACATCATCTGGGTCATTGGGCATGGGACTCCGCCATGGTGAAATGTGGGCTGTAGCAGCTTCTGGTTGACCAGGACTCAAGTAAGCCATGGGGGCATGACTGTGTGTGAATATACAGGTGTGCATTCACCCAGGGTAAGCTGACACTACACCATGGTTGTGTCTGGTATGTGCCAAAGGTGTACCTTAGGTATGCCATGGATGTACTGGGGAGAACTATAGGTGTGCTTAGGGTGAGCTGCATGCATGCATGCTATGAATATCTTGAGTATGTCCCAGCACGTGCTATGAATAAATCTGTAGTGAGCTGCAGGTGTGTCACGGTGTATCCCAGGGCAAACAGCAGGTGTGTCATGGCTATAATTGGTAAAATAATCCCACCAAAAGCCAAGGCCCTAAAACTTAGCTCCAAGTTCCAGGAGGCCAGCTGTTTGGGTATGGCAGAGGAAAAGCAGCTGGCCCTGACTCCAGACACACAGAGTCCAGAAGAAAAGCAGTTGACCCTTACCCTAGATACTCCATGGTTGCAAAAAGAGACAACAGACCCTGAAATTCCAAAATCAGTTTGTCTAAGGAAAAGAGCTAACTTACCTAGTATGCACTTAACAAGCACCCCTTCCCTACCTAGCCTTAGCTACAAACACCCAGCCTAAAGCTCGTAATCTGTTGTCTTGAACTCTGGTCATTGAGTGATTGGATCCCGTGTCCTGATCATCATGTGGCCAGAACATAATAGTCATGTCTCTGTCACAAGCCTGCTCTAGCTGTTTGAGATAGTCTAAATCATCATCTTTCATTTCTTCCCACAAACTTAATTCTTACTTATTCTTACACACTTGGGGTGAGCGGTAGCTATGCCAGGGGTGAGCTGAAAATGTGCTATGGTTGTGTCCCGAGTAACTTCTGTATGCTAGTCCGGTATGCCAAGGGTGTAGCGCTTGGTGAGAAACGGGTGTGTCAAGTGTGCACTCGGGGTGAGCAGCGGGTATGCTCAGGATGAGCCACAAGTATGCCATGCGTGACAGTTTTAGTGAGCTATGGTTGTGTGCTACGGTAGTGTACCCTGGATGAGCCGCCGGTGGGTCCTGGGAGCACAGGCGTTGTATGGTTGTATACAGGGGGGGGGGGTCCCCCAGGGTGCACCTCAGGTATGTCACTGGTGTACAGAGATGAACTTCAGGGAAACCGCCGGATCCCCGAAGTGCCCCAAGCTCACGCCCAACCGGAAGACATGCCCCCCTCCCCCCAACTCCGGCGCAGAAATCCGTACTAGTGGGCTTCATCCACCAGGGCCCGGAATTGCGGGGTGACAATTAGAGGAGTTGCGGAGCTAGCCCAAATGGCCTCTCATCGCGACAGCACAACCACACTGTCCCGTTGCCCGTACAGGCCCGCCCGCCTCACCTGGCCGCACAGCCGCCATTTTGCCGCTGGGTCCGCCACAATCCCAGCAGCCTCTTGGCCGCACCCTCCCGCCATCTTCGCTCCTCCCGCCGCGCGGTGCTGCGGGCGGCCGTCGGCCGAGGCCGATTCTCCCGTCCGGCAACACTCGGGAGCTTTCGGACAGGAGGAGGCGGGCACTGAGGCTCTGGAGAATCCTGCTCGGAGACGTTCGGCGGAGTTCGGCTAGGCCTCGTGTGGGCTCGGCTTCCGCCGCCGCCAGAGGGGGTTGGAAAAGCCCACTACGCCAGGGTCGGTCGGCGAACCTAAACTTCGTTGGAAGCCAGCGAGGAACTGCCCGGAGCCGACCAGCCCTATCGGCCGGTGACCACAATCAGATGAGCCTCCTAGGCACCGGGGAAGAAACGCTCGTAAGCTTCCGTGGAGCTTCGGAAACATTCGTACTGACTCGACTCTTCACTTCGGGAAACTTCGGAGCTTCTCGGTTCCACACTCGGGAAATCGGCTCGGCTCGGCGGGCGGCTTCGGCTCGGCTCGGCGGGCATCAGACATCCTCTTCGGTCGCTGCTCGGGCGGTGGCTTCGGGCGGCCTCGGCCCAACTCGGGCGGCCTCTTCGGGCCCCGCTTCGGGCTCGGCGCTTGGCGCTTCGGGCGGTCCCGGACGGCGCCTTCGGGCGGACTCGGTGGAGTCCGTATGGAGGACTCGGACTCGGCGGCAAAACAGCTGGGCCTGGCCGAGGCGGCAGCGGTGGCGGCCGCGGCCGCTGTGGCGGCGGCGGCCGCGGCCGCAGCAGAAAGCGAGGCGGAGGAACCGGTGTTAAGCAGAGACGAGGACTCGGAGGAGGACGCGGACTCCGAGGCAGAGCGCGAGACGCGGCGGGTCACGGCTGTGGCAGTGATGGCGGCCGAATCTGGGCACATGGATATGGGTACCGAGGCTCTGCCCAGCCCCGATGAGGCCGCCGCCGCTGCCGCCTTCGCAGGCAAGTGCGCCCGCCGGCCTCGCGCCTCACCGGGTTCCCGCGTACAAGCCTTGAACACATGCACCACGTACGGGCCGCTTCCCATATGCTTTACACATCTGTCATGCACATCTGTCACACAGGAAAGGCTCTCTTCCACCTGTCCTGCACATCTGCCCAGCACCTGCCCTGCCAGTGCACCTCACAATACACCTGCCCTGCTTCTGTCCATGCAACCTCACACCTGCCCCTGCACATCACACCTGCTCTATATACATGCTCTGCACCTGCCTATGCACTTCACACCTGCCCAAGCACCTCATAATGCCCTGACACCTACTTTGCACCTGCCCATGCACTTCATAATGCCTTGCACACTTGCTCTGCCCCTGCCTTGCATCTCACAGTGCCCTGCATATGCATCTTGCACACACATCTCACAATGCCCTGCATACACATCTTGCACACTTCACTAGCTTGGCTCAGCACTGTATACATATTTGCTCCATTGTGTGAGTGTGCCTCTCTGCTCTTTTTGTTTTGTTTTTACCCTTTTGGAACTTTCTCAATACCTACTACCTGCCTTGTCCTCTCTTGCTTCCTGGGAGCTGATAGTGCAGGTGGGTCAGATGTGAATTTTGTTCTGAAGGTGCTCCAGGTTTGGTCAGCAGCATTACTTCTGGTAGACCTGTCTGCCCCAAAGTCCAGTTCAAGTGTGACCTGAGCACAGGGCCAGGAGAATCCTCCAAGGCAGGCAGCTTTTCAAAGGTAATGATGCAGATCAGCCTTGCTTTGTAGTGACATTAGAATCTCCTTGTGCTGGGTCTTCTAAGTCTGCCTTTTCCTATGCAGATATTCCCTCCTTCTCCATTACTTAGTTTTCTGTTTTGCTTCTTCTGGTTTCTTGACACATATGGAGAGTACCCTAATTTTCATGTTTTGTGACACATGGAGCCTTGAGCTGTGCTGCATCACCCTGTACAGGTGATGCCACACCACACTACCTCTTATAGTCCCACCATATCACCCAACCTTTGAACTTCCTGAGTGTTGAGCTCCCTACTGATTGGAGCTCCTGAATGTCTTATTCTTGCACATTTGAATCCTTGGAAGACCATCGTTTTCCTGTGCTTTTTGTACTGTTAGGTGCTTTCCAGTCTGAAGCTCTGCAGGTTTGACATTGGGATTCTGCTCAGGATACATCAGAGCTGAGGCGCATCAACTCTGGGTATTTGTTCAGAGCAGTAGGACTGGAGCACAGTTGTGGAGGAGAAGCCTTGGTTCTACTTGTCAACCTGAAGTCTAGATCCAGTCACGGAAGTGAGGGAGGCTTCCTACAGCTTTTCCTTTTTGAAGATAATATTTTTATTTTTATGTGTGTATGTCCATATGTGTATGCGATTGCAGTTGCCTGTGGAAATTAGAGGTATCAGATTCCTCCTGGAGCTGGAGTTAAAACATGGTTGTGAGCACCCAGCATGGGTGATGGGAATTGAACCTGGGTCCTCTGCAAGTACAGTATGCATTCAACATCTAAGCCATCTCTCTGGTCCCTTCCTGGAGTTTTTTTTTTTTTTTTTTTTCTTTTTTCCCTTTAAGTTAATTTCAGCTGGACTGTGGTGGTGCATGCCTTTAATTCCAGCATTCAGGAGGCAGAGACCGGTGGATCTCTGTGAGTTCCAGACCAGCCTGACTTACAGAGCTAGTTTCAGATTATCCTGGACTACACAAAGAAACCCTGTCTCAGAAAAAAACAAGCAAGCAATTAAGTTAATTTATTTAAAGTATGTAGCTGCATATATATTTGTGGACCTGTGCCTAGAGTTACAGACAGTTGTAACTGTGTGTGGTGGGAATTGAACCTAGGTCCTTTGGAAGAGCAGCCAGTGCTTTTAACTGCTGAGCCATCTGTCTAGTTCCTTCTCTAGAATTTGTTTGTTTGTTTCAAGACAGGGTTTTTCCTGTATAGCCCTGGCTATCCTGGAACTGTAGACCACGGTGGGCTTGAATTCAGAGATCTGCCTGTCTTGTTTCCCAAGTGCTGTACTTAAAGGTGTGCTCAAACACCACCTGGCTTTTCTTGGAGCTTTTTTTTTTTTTTTTTTTTTTTTTTTGGCGGGGGTGGGGGGTGGGGGGTGGTTCAAGACAGGGTTTCTCTGTGCAACTTTGCACCTTTCCTGGAACTTGCTCTGTAGATCAGGCTGGCCTCAAACTCACAGATATCTGCCTGGCTTAAAGGTTAACTTTTTTGTTTTGTTTTGTTTTTCGAGACAGGGTCTCTCTGTAGTTTTGGAGCCTGTCCTGGATCTCGCTCCGTAGCCCAGGCTGGCCCCGAACTCACAGAGATCTGCCTGGCTCTCCTTCTTGGAGCTTTTGATGCTCCTTTTTCTCCTGTGAATTCTGGGTTGATAGTGGGATTTGGGGCTATGAAGTTTTTGTCCTTTTTGCACATATTTTTCTGAGTTCAGGAAAAAAGATGTTGTCTATGGTGACATCAGAGAATTGCAGCTGTGGGGCGTGTGTGTGTGTGTGTGTGTGTGTGTGTGTGTGTGTGTGTGTGTCAGAATTTTAGTTGTATATTTATGTATCAGAACATTCCTACTTTTTTGTTGTAAGTTTTTGAAGTCAGATGATGTCCAGGTGGCTCAGTGCTTGCTGAGTTGATGATTTAGGTGTGTCCATGTATAGACTGGTAATGGATATGAGCTAGACAGGTACAGGGGTTCAGGTTGGTCAGGGCTGGGTTAATGGGGCTGGCAGGACTCCAGTTGGCATCTTTGGTTACTTCCCATATGCCAGAGGCTTTCCTGGGTATTGGGCATTTTAGAATGCTAGGTGCCAGATGGAACCTATTGTAGAGATCGAGAAGGGCATCTGCAAAGGATACACAGTGGCAGGCAGCAGGATACAGAAGAACCTGGTGGCATGTGTGGTTGGAAGTCTCAGGACCATGACACATCTTTGTGGAGCTGCTCTGTGAAGTTACTGCTGATAGACCTGTCTGCCCCAAGGAGTCAAGTTCATGTTTCAGGCATGGCTGTGGCAGGTTCACATGTTTTTCAGGAGGAAGAGTTTCTGGGGAAGGATGGCATGGAGATCTCAGACAGTGGCCTGAGCTATGGCCGTGGAGAGGGGTGAGGCTGGACTGGAGTTTGCCATGTCTTGATCGTCAAGGAGGTGTCCCAGGCCTATGATACTTGCAGCTTCTTTGCAAAGGGTGAAAGGCCAGTGGTGAAGTGGGCATGGGAGGTCATGGTGGATATTTTTGCTGCATGTGAAAAGCTTTGGTGGGGAAGAGTAGCTATCCACCTCTTCTGGGAGAAGCAAGTACTTTAAGACTGGATTACAGGAGATGTCAGCTGAGCATCAATAGAAGTGTCTGGGAGGAGTACATATACCCATGTGGGGTGCTTTAAAGCTCACACAATCTTTGCCTTTTGTGCTCTTCCTTCATCATGTGTGAAGTTCTGTTCTGTTCCATTCTGTTGTAGAAGTGACCACAGTGACTGTGGCAAACGTGGGGTCCTCTGCAGATAACGTCTTCACGACATCAGTGGCAAATGCAGCATCGATATCAGGACATGTCCTGGTAAGCTGTTCTTGGGTGTGGTTCAGGGTGCTTGGTAACTGTCCTCAGAGCCTTTGACTTCTGCACAGCCCACGAGGGTAGTCCTCATTCTCAAGACCCTCTCAGGGTTTAGATGTGGGTGAGCACCTGCTGTTCTGGGAGCCATGGGGGGCCTGTGTGCCTCCCTGTGCTCTGAGGAGCCTCAGGGCTGGTAGGTAAGGCAGAAGACCCAATTTGAGCTAGGACATTATCCTCATCTTAGGTCACCACCATGAAAGGTGCTGTGTACACCTAGAAAGGCAGGGATCTATGAAGAGCCCTTAGGCTGTGGTCAGGCCTTCCTCCATGCCAGCTGGCCTTACAGCTGTGTTCCACCAGACTCTGGCTGCTCTCAGCCCCTAATAGAGCTTCTTGGTGCCTGGCTTTGCTTGCACTCTGTTGAGATCTGTAGACATACGAAGAGTCACTATATCTGACCTCTCTGCTCCTTTCTCTGAGGCCCACAATCCATCAGTCCTTTCTTCATGTTCACTCCTGTAACCATTAGCATCCAAGATGCTTTCAGTAGCACCCGTGTCCATAGTCAGAGACTTTTTGTGGTCCGTCACACCATTCTGTTTTCTAGACGAAGCCTTCAGAAACGGCACGGTCTTCTTAGCAAGGCAGACTTGCCCAGTGTCCCGAAAGGAACTGTGTATATGAACACTTGAGCTTTGACAGGCGTGCAGACACTTAGCAGCCTTTGTGCTGTTCTTGGTTCTGTCCTTGTGTGCCTTGGAGATGTCTGTGGAGAGGATGTGTGGGCCTAGGTAAAGATCCTGACTTGCTGATAAGTGGTGAGAGCCTTGCAGTGGGGCCACGTTCCACTGGGCCAAGTAATAAGCCTCTGGCTATCCTAGAGCTGACAAGAGTGTCTTTCCTTCCAGTCTGGTAGGACAGCCCTGCAGATCGGGGACAGCCTGAACACTGAGAAAGCCACGCTAATAGTTGTCCACACAGATGGGAGCATTGTGGAGACCACTGGGCTGAAGGGTCCAGCAGCACCTCTCACCCCAGGTACCCGCAGCACCTGACCCCAGGCCTTCCTTTTGGTTCTCCTCAGTGGTAAATCTGAAAACAAAATAGATGTTTGTAGAAAAGGCAGAAGTTTCCAGGCGAGAAGAGATGCTGCCCACAGTTGAAGGGTGGCGCTACCATTCAGGGCTGTCCTTTCCGTACCTGTGAGGGGCTTTGTGGTTGGGGACAGAACATGCTGAGCTGTTGTGGTCACTCTGTGCTCCAATCCTCATAGCCTCTCTTTGCCCAGGTCCTCAGTCCCCTCCTACCCCGCTGGCGCCTGGCCAGGAGAAAGGTGACACCAAGTACAACTGGGACCCCTCCGTGTATGACAGTGAGCTGCCCGTGCGCTGCCGCAACATCAGCGGCACCCTCTACAAGAGCAGGCTCGGCTCAGGTGAGGCAGCACTTGACTACCACCATTCCGTGTTCAGACTCTGTTCTTTGTGTGACCCTCCTAGGAAACAGGGGCCAAGGAAGCCTGCCGTTTACATGTGTCAGAAGAAATGGATCCCTGGTCACTAGAGCCTAGGCCATGCCAGGCACAAGGCAAGGACAGACCTAAGGACAAGTCATAGTTGACCCTAACTGGGGGAGAGGAGAGAGGCAGAGCTCAACCATATTCCCCAGTCATCTCAGACGCCTCAGGTGACAGAGGATTCCTGAAGTGGGCTGATGCTTGTTCGGGACCCAGTGAAGCTTGCAATGGCCATGGACAGTCGATTTGATATGACTTGCCAGGCAGCCTCTTGGGTGACCATAGGGAAGGTGAGATTAGAGGCCAGGCAGGGCAGAGAAAGAAAAAAGACAGTAGAAGGAACTGATGTCAGCAAGACATAATTGAGCCACGGGCCTTGAGGAATTCTAAAGACCAGCCCGCTTTGTTCCAGGTGGCCGGGGTCGGTGTATCAAGCAGGGAGAGAACTGGTACAGCCCAACTGAGTTTGAGGCCATGGCAGGAAGAGCCAGCAGCAAGGACTGGAAGAGAAGCATCCGCTATGCGGGCAGACCCCTGCAGTGCCTCATCCAGGTATGTGTCGGGACCAGCCAGCTTTAAGATGAGCAGTAGGAAGTGCCCAGAACATGGCACCAGACAGGGTCTGATGACATGTACTTGCTGCCTGACCAGAGCGGTTTATCTGCTCTCATGATGTTCTTGGGTGTGTGCTGGGTGTGTGCTGGCATCGACTCAGAGAATTGCTGTGGGGAGCAGATGGGGTAGCAGGAGGCACAGAAAAGAGAAACATTAGACATGTGAGAATAAAGGTAGAGGAAGTCAGGTTGGTAGCACCCAGCCACACCTGCCTGCCTTTTGCTCCATTTTCCTTACAAGGAAGAAAGAAAATATTTTTTCTTTACTTTTATTATTTTATGTGTATGAGTGTTTCATCTGCATGTGTGCATGTGTACTATGTGCATGGTACGTGTGATGTCAGATCCCCTGGGACTGGAATTATAGACAGTTGTGAGTAGCCATTGGGTGCTTAGACTTGAACCTTGGTCTTCTACAATTACTCTTAACCACTACACCCACTCTCCAGCCCAAGGAAGAAGACTTGATTCTTGCTCCAGGTCAGCTCCTGGCTATGGCTAGTCAGTGTCTATGGAGTCTCATCCCTAGGAAGAGAGAATGAAGCCTACCTGCAGTGGCGCAGTTTAGACAAGTTTCCAGAAGTGACTGTGTTTTATGTTCAGATTTTTGTCTTGGTGGTGGGCGTGCAGTCTAGCAGTGAACAACTCCTGGTAGTGGCAGACTCCCTCATTTCTATATTTCTGTCTATATAATCCTATATTTATACCTCTATGGTATCTCCGGCACCTTCTGTGTTTCAGGATGGTATTTTGAACCCCCACGCTGCCTCCTGTACCTGTGCTGCCTGTTGTGACGACATGACTCTCGTAAGTCATTACGTGTTCTGTGCCTCCTGCCTGTGGAAGCTCTGGCCCTCCTTTTCTCAGGAGTTTTCATCTCTGAAGGCTGCTGCCTTCACTGGGTAGAAGGTGCTGTAGGAAGTTCAGGACACCAGATGGGAAAGCTCTGTGGAGCCATGTGATCCCAAAGCAGCATCCTCTGTGGGTTCTAGTGCACATGCATGGGCACTCTGCTGTGCTTTCAACCTTGGTCATAGTATCTACCAGCCAGGACTGCTAGCATCAACTTCAATTCCAGCTACCGGGGAGGCTGGTGCAAGAGGACTGACAGTTCCAGACCTGCCCGGGTTACAGGTTGAGTTCAGAGCCAACCTGGGCAAATTAGTGAAACTCTTGAAATAAAAACTAAAAGCCGGGCTTGGGGATTTAGCTCAGTGGTAGAGTGCTTGCCTAGCAAGCGCAAGGCCCTGAAAAAAAACAAAACAAAACTAAAAGCCGGGCGGTGGTGCTGCACACCTTGAATCCAGCACTAAGGATTAAAAACTAAAAGAAGGTGGGGATATAGCTCAGTGATAGAACACTTAACCTGGCATGTGAGGGGTCCTAGATTAATTCCCAACAAGGAAACAAAACCCCCACCTTATCATGGATAGATCGTTTAATGTCCTTGAAATAGCTCCTCATTCTAAATTCTTTATTATTATTATTATTATTATTATTATTATTATTATTATTTGTTTTTTTGAGAAGGTTTCTTTGTGTAGCCCTGGCTGTCCTGGAATTCACTCTGAAGACCAGGCTGGTCTTGAACTCAGAGATCCACCTGCCTCTGCCTCCCAAGTGCTAGAATTAAAAGTATGCACCACCACACATGGCCTCATTCTGAAGTCTTAACTGATTCGAAAAGAAATATGATCTTTGTTATTGACTTTGCTAAGTATTGCTATGTAGCTTTTAAAAGTAAGATGCTAACATGAACATACTATATTTATTTCCACATTCCTTAATATTACAAATTACGGGGTTGGGGATTTAGCTCAGTGGTAGAGCACTTGCCTAGCAAGTGCAAGGTCCTGGGTTCGGTCCTCAACTCCAGAAAAAAAAAATTACAAATTACTTTCAAGTGTCTTAAACATAATAGTTAAGCCACCTAATTAGGATTTCCTTGCTTTAGTTTCATTACTAGTCTGGTAAATTACTAGGTGACAAGTAAAACTTTAGGCCAGGCAGGGTGGCATGTGGCTGGAATCCCAACACTTGGGAGATGGAGTTAGGTGAATTGCTTCAAGTTGGAAACCAGCCTGGGTTACATAACAAGTTCCAGGCCAGCCATGGCTACTTAGTGAGACCATCTCCCAAAAAGTTAGAGAACTTTTTTTTGTTTTGTTTTGGTTTTTTGTTTTGTTTTTCAAGACAGGGTTTCTCTGTAGCTTTGGAGCCTGTCCTGGACTAGCTCGGTAGACCAGGCTGGCCTTGAACTCACAGAGATCCACCTGCCTCTGCCTCCCGAGTGCTGGGATTAGAGGCGTATGGCACCACCGCCTGGTGAGAATTTTTTAAAATGTTTATTTCTTTTCTTTTTATGTATATGTGCAGAAGAGGGCATGGAATCCTGTTGAACTGGAGCTATAGGAGGTTGTGAGCCACCGTGTGGGTGCTGGGATCAAACATAGGTCCTCTGCAAGAGCAACAGTGCTTTAAACCTCTGAACCATCTGCCCAGCTCCCGAGAGAGAGAATATTTTAAGAATAATTTTAGAATTCTCTTTGACAGTTTCATACATTTATACAATGTGTCTTGATCATGTACACCTAAGACTCCCCTCCCACATCCCTGGCTCTCCTCAACATGCTTTCACCTTCATGGCCTCTTTTTTTTTTCCCCATAACTCACTGAGTCCAGTTACTGCTGTCTACATGTTTGTAGGTATAGAGCAGAAAGAAATTGTAATGGGAGAGAGATGCTATGTTCTCGCCTTTAAATACCAAGTATATTTAAACTTTTTGTTTATTTGTTTGTTTTTGAGACAGGCTCTGTAGTGCTGGCTGCCCTGGAACTCACTATGTAGACCAGGCAGTCCTCAAACTCAGAGATCTTCCCACCTCTGCCTCCTGAGTGCTGGGATTAAAGGGTTTGCCACCATGCCCAGTTTATCTAATTTTAATATTCTACTATGAAAAAGTTTAGTGAAAATAATATAATTTTAAACATCATTAAAAACCCAAAAAGCGAATGGCTGAGACTGTCAGAGATCTGTGGAGTCATAGAGCAGCATGAGATTAGTCTTTTAAGAGCCTCAGGACACAAGTCTGAAATTGCCAAGCCCACACCATGGGCTTGTAAGAGTTCTGTGTTGCTGTGGTAGTCAGTACAGTGTGTGAGCAGGATCTGAGATCTCTTGGGAACTGACCAGAGTCCAGCTGCCAACCCCAAGTTTCCAACATGTGCGCTGAACCATTGGATGGTCCTGGGCAAGGAATGAGCTTTGACCCAGACGACACTGTGGATAAAAGTGAATTCAGATTGTAGCAAAGATCTGAACATGAGAGCAAGGCTGTGACATTTACAAGGTAACACATGGCACTCTCTTTGTGACATAGGCTTAGACCCAGAGTTTCTAAGACATGGAACCGAGCTGCAGTCTTTAAATACCACTAGGGCAGCGGTTCTCAACCTGTGGGTCCCAGCCCCTTTTGGGGTTTGTCAGATGATCCTTTCACAGGGGTCGAATATCAGGTGTCCTGCATATCAGATATTTACATCATGACTCATAACACTTTTATGAGCAAAATTCCAGTCATGAAGTAGCAATGAAATAATGTTATGACTGGGTGTCACCACAGCATGAGGTACTATGTTAGAGGGTCGCAGCATTAGGAAGGTTGAGGACCACTGCACTAGGGGATGTGAGGTGCTCCACTAGACTGTCCCCCAAAGAGTAAGTGGTGAAAACTGTGGGCAACAGCTACTTGACATCTCTGGAGACTGTCCCCAGGGCCCTCAGGGCAGTAAACACCTAAGTAGAGTACCAAGTCCAAAGGAAAGAACAAGAGGCCCGGTCTCCTCCTCCAGCTCAGGTTGAAGGAGGCTCCTCTCAAGATTGGCCTTCCCCCTCAGCTCCCTAACAAGGGATAGGTCCCCTCACAGTAGGGGAGGCTATAGCCTTGCTCCTCTGACAGCTGTGGGTTACAGGGACTTCCCAGCCAGGGCCAGGGTGAGACCCCTTACCTCAGCCCTGTATCAGGCTGCCTGAGCCTGTTGCTTGACATCTTCAGCTCAGCGTGTTTCTAGGGCTAGTATCCAAATTGTGGTGGGCCCTGTCTTAATCCCTGTGCACACAGTGGGGCTGCCATTCTGATAATGTGAACTATGACCCCTTTAATGAACTGACTTGTTTTAGAGCAACTATAGGAATGTCTAAAGCTAAGAATATTCGGGAACAGTGGGAAGACTAGTAGCCACATCAGAGCAAGATGCTGCTTTGCATCAGCTAGAGAGAATCAAGAAAAGCAGCAGCCAAGAAAAGCCTGCTCAGATTAAGAGCAGGTACAGAGGTTTACCTTTGAAGAGCCATAGATTAGCTTGCTCAGATAATGGCAATTTACATGGCAGGGATCTGTCAGGAACTCTGGAACCTATCTGTAGCTCTGCCTGTAGGCACCAGCTTAGCAGAGAAGCCCACAGAGTCAGCCAGTCAGAAGCCTATTCTTATCTGAGGCAACTGCACACCCAGGCTGAGCTCTCAGAGACCACTGCACCCTGCAGGGGATGCTTCATCTAGACAACAAGGCAGGAGAGCAAAAAGCCTGGTGTAGTGGGTGTCAGTACCCACTGTGGCCACAGTGTGTCGCCTGTAAGGTCTGGTTGGCAACTAAACTAAGACATGGGGCTGAGCAAGAAGCAGGCACAATAGCAGAAAGGAGAGGTGCAGGCGCAGAAGCCAAAGAGCCATGGGAAGAAGGAGGGAAGGGCTGGGCTGTAACTCAGGTGGTAGAGTGTTCGCCCAGCATGCACAAAGCCTTGCACCACATAAATTACACATGTGTGATGGCCACACTCACCAGGTGGAGGCATGTGATGTGCTGGCTAATTGTTGTTAACATACCCAGAAGAGTGACTCTCAGTTGAGGAATTACCTTGGCCAGATTATCTTGTGGGCATGTCTCTAAGGAATTTTCTTTTCTTTTCTTCTCCCCCCCCCCCCCCCCAGGACAGGGTTTCTCTGTAGCTTGGAGGCTGTCCTGGAACTTGCTTTGTATCGAACTCACAGATCCTCTTGTCTCTGCCTCCAAAGTGCTGGGATTAAAGGTGTTTGCCATCACTGCCCAGGCGTGTAGGGAATTTTCTTGGTTAATGATTATTGATAAGGGAAGAAGTCAGGAATCAAACTCAGGTTTTCAGTCTTGGTAGGTTTGGTGGCAAGTGCTGTTATCCACCGCTGAGCTTTTAGTTTATTTTTATTGATTGAGTCAGGGTTTCTCTGTGTAGCATTGGCTGTCCTGGAACTCTCTCTGTACTCAGAGATCTGTCTGCCTCTGCCTCCCAAGTGCTGGGACGAAAGGCGTGCACACCACCACCCAGCATTTATTTTTATTTATATTTATTTATTTATTTATTTCAGGACAGGGTCTCACTGTGTAGCTCTGGATATCATGGAACTCACTATGTAGATAAGGCTGGTCTTGAACTCACAGAGATCCACCTGCCTCTGCCTCCTGAGTGCTGGGGATTAACAGCATGTGCCACTACTCCTGGCCCTGAGCTTTTTATTTCTGACATAGGGTCTCACACTGTAACCCAGGCTGGACTTGAACTCATGGCCCCTTGAACATCATCTTGCCTCTGCCTCTTGGTTGCTGAGATTATAGAGCATGCCACTTGCCAGTGCTGCTTCCATGTGTCTCAGACGGCTCTGAGTGACTCTCCTCACTGCTGCTGACTTTCATTTCAGGCTGTGGTTTTCCTTGTTCTCCTTTACTTGGTCCCCACTTCCTTTCTTCTAAGAATCTAAAGCTCCAGATGTGGAGGATGCACGTGTTCTTGCTTGGCAGCTGTGCTGCTCATCTGTTTCTTCTGAAAATGTCTTTCCTGCCATTTTGAGGGCTGCACAGGGGCGTGTGGGGTGTGGGGGCATGGGGGGTGTGGGGGCGTGTGGGGTGTGGGGGCGTGTGGGGTGCGGGTGCTTCTGCTGTCCGCAGTGCTAATAGACTAACCTGATGAGGTGTGGGAAGCAGGCACTGTCCACCCTTGGTCAGCTTTACTTTCCTCTCCAGAGTGGCCCAGTCAGGCTCTTCGTCCCTTACAAAAGGCGCAAGAAAGAGAATGAGCTGCCCACAACTCCAGTTAAGAAGGATTCTCCCAAGAACATCACGCTGCTTCCTGCCACGGCGGCCACCACCTGTGAGTGCCAGCAGAGCAGAGAGTGCTTTGCTGAGGTGTGGGCCTGTTTTTCTGCCTTAGCCCAGCGGAGGGGTTCTCATTTCTTAGACAGTCTGAAGTCTTTTCCCTTGATTCAGACTGCCAAGTATTTTAAAGTTAATTGACATTTTATTTTCTGGCTGGAGCACAGGGTAGCTAGAGGCCTGAGGCCTGCCCTGTCTGGCTCTCTTCTCCACATGCCAATATCATGGGCTTCCTGGTATCATAGCATGTGTGGGGTATGTCACTGTGTGCTCTTTGGCCCAGCTCCTGGGATCTCTCTGAAACCTGCACTTTGCAAAGAGCAGTGCATGCTTTGGGCCCAGTGCCTGGCCTGGCCTTGAGTAAAATGCCTTTTGCTTTTTCCAGTCACTGTGACACCCTCAGGACAGATCACTACCTCTGGAGCACTGACCTTTGACCGAGCATCCACTGTAGAGGCTACTGCTGTCATCTCTGAGAGCCCAGCCCAAGGTGATGTCTTTGCAGGAGCGACAGGTAAGTTGTCTCAGTAGCGGCCTGATATGTCCCAAACACCTATGGCAGTCTGTTGGCTGGCTCCTCGGCAAGGGCCTTGAGCAAAGCTAGATCTTGTTGGGAGCCTGGTGGGTATTGGAGAAATAGCGCTGTGACCAACACACAGAGATACATAGCATTTGTAGCTGTTGCTTTAGGCTGACACCAGCCACTAGAAACAATCCCATGTGTACTTTTAAATAATCTGAGAGTCACGTTAGCAAAGTACATGATGATCTCTTTTGTAATAAATTTTATTTCATCAACCACCCAAATCCCAATGTGTCAATCAATTCAAAGTGCACACTCCAGGTACTCAGCAGCCGCCCAGGGCTGGTATCTCTGCATTGAGAATGCAGGCAGCTGTAGGCACATGGAATTAATTCTGCTGTGTCAATAGCAAAGTGCTGAGGCTGTCTGCCTCTTTCTCACTAACAGTGCAAGAGGCAGGTGTGCAGCCCCCCTGCAGGGTTGGCCATCCTGAACCCCACTATCCTGGCTATCAGGACAGCTGCCAGATTGCCCCGTTTCCAGAAGCTGCATTGCCAACATCACATCCCAAAATCGGTGAGTATAAAAGAATTCAAGTGTATGCAAGCTGTTGTCCTCAGAATCGTGGTTTGGCTTGAATTTTATTCTTTGTAGTGCTGTGGCTGGAACCCGGAGTCTCATACACGCTAGGCAAATGCTCTACCTCTGACCCATGCCCCAGCCACAGAATTGCTTCCTGTGAGTTAAATAGGGCTTGTGCTAATGTGTTTATTTTTTTCTCTTGAAGTGCTGGGTTAGGACTGGCAAGGTCTAGGCTTCTGTCTGTGTTTGTAAATAAAGTTTTATTGGACACAACCATGCTGTTCACTTATGTGTAAGGCTTCTTTTGTTTGTATCAGACTACTTCCACAGAAACTGAAATGACCTAATGTTGCTATTGTCAGGTTTACTCCAGTAGAAATGTATGAGCAAACTATCTCCTTGCCTTGACAAACCATGGAATTGGATCACGCTGTGTCTCGTGTGAGGGACTCTCTTAGGGTTTCTATTTGATAAAGAGACACCATGACCACAGAAACTCTTATAAGGGAAACATTTAATTGGGGTGGTTTACAGTTCAGAGGTTCGGTTATTATTGTCATGGGAAAGCAAGGCAGCATGCAGGCAGACATGATGCTGGAGCTGAGCATCCTCACATCTCGATCCACAGACAACAGGAAGTGGGCATGGCTTGAGCATATATGAGACCTCAAAACCCGCCACCACAGTGACACACTTCCTCCAACAAGACCATACCCACCCAAGAAAGCCACACCATCTAATAGTGCACTCCCTTTGGGAGCCATTTTCTTTCAGACCACCACAGGGACTGTGCCAGTACCTGTGTCCTGCAGCTGACAACAGAGATGACCCTCTCTGTGTGGGCAGTTTGACCTTGGGTTTTTGCTTAGCAGCACATTTTGGGCAAATTTCTGTCAGTACACTTTTTAAAGGTCCATACTCTGGATAAAATATTACCTGAACCTTCTCCTGCTGATGAACATTTATTTTTTATATTTGCTGGGTTCTCCAGCATGAGAAACTTGTCTATAAGAACTAAAAATAAAATAAAATAAAGTCCCTTTCCCTCTCTTGCTTGCTTCTTTATATTCCTTCCCACCTCCCACCTCCAGACAGGGTTTCCCTGTGCAACATCCCTGGATGTCCTGACATCAGTAGACTCTGTAGACCAGGCTGGCCTTGATTGCACAGATATCCACCTGCCTCTGCCTCCTGAGTGGTAGGATTAAAGGAGTGGACCACAGGCCTGTGCCTGGCTCACATTATCTTCCCTTTTGTCTATCTGAACCCTTCCATCCTGAAGACACACTCGGACTCCACTTCTTCCAACAGGGTTCAGCCTCCTCCCTTGTCCCTGCAGCAGGCTGGACCCTGTGTTGCCTGGGTAGGGGTGCGGGATTATGTCTTTTATTGCTCATTTGGCACTCAGCTTGCAGGAAAACACAGATATTTTATAACATTAAAATGATTTGGGTTGGGGATTTAGCTCAGTGGTAGAGTGCTTGCTAGGCCCTGGGTTCAATCCTCAGTTCAAAAAAAAAAATGATTTTTTTTTTGGCTGGGCAGTGGTGGCACATGCCTTTAATCCTGGCACTCAGGAGGCATAGGTGAGTAGATCTCTATGGAATCAAGGCCAACCTGGTCCACAGAGCAAGGTCCAGGACAGCCAAGGCTACACAGAGAAACCCTGTCTCAAATAAAACAAAACAAACAAAAATTTGAAAATGACCTCAGATATTCAAAAAAAGTTATAAATAAAATATGAAGAACTTTATCCCCTAAATATTTAAGAGTAGTTGCAGGCTTCATACAACATGCTTCAGAGTTTTTTGTTTTTTGTTTTTTAACTTTATTATTATTATTATTATTATTATTATTTTTAATATGCATTGGTGTGAAGGTGTCAAATCCCCTGGAACAGTTGTGAGTTGCCATGTGGGTGCTGGGAATTGAACCCGGGTCCTCTGGAAGAGCAGCCAGTGCTCTTAACTGCTGGGCCATCTCTCCAGCTCTGAGCTTTGTTTTTTTCCTACACACACACACACACACACACACACACACACACACACACACACACATATATATATGTGGGGGTGGGGGAGATGGTATGGCCAGGCAGTGGTAGCCCATACCTTTAATCCCAGCACCTGTCTGGGAAAACCAAAAAAGAAAAGATTGTATGAAGCTCAAGACTTCAGTAAGCAAGCACTTACTGGTCCCCTGAGCCAGTGACTGGTGGTCCCCAGTGACTTGCTTCCTGAACTTTGTTCCCTGACACTCAGCCTTTTGTCTACCTTGTTGGAGGTTAGCAACAGCTGTCATG
The DNA here is from genome assembly GCF_903995425.1 of Onychomys torridus. Lineage (NCBI taxonomy): Eukaryota > Metazoa > Chordata > Mammalia > Rodentia > Cricetidae > Onychomys > Onychomys torridus. The sequence goes on along the minus strand of NC_050443.1, from coordinate 119,023,844 downwards.
TAGAATGTCCCCTACCCTGGCACTGTGACATTGGCTCTTGTGGCGTGGGTTGTGTCTTTGTCAATGATGGTGCACACCTGGGATGGGACGGCTGTGTCTTCTGAGCCCTGTCCTCTTCTTGATCAGGGGAGCCGTGGCACCTGAGTGAGGGTAGGGACGTCTCCTGGGAAGTTCCTGAGTCTACAGAGGTCTAAAAAGCCTCCTCATGTTTTGCACAAGCTTGGACATAGGACTTCCTGTTTTAATCTGTGGGTCATGATTGCTGTTTTTCTGATTTCTGCTCATCCTCCCAGACTGGGAGCCCTGTAGGAGGGAACAGGAAACCCATAGGTGGTCTCTGTGTTGATTGCCCCTCATCGCAGCGACGTTCTTATTTTCTGCCTTAACCAGACAGCTGAGGTTCATCCCAAGTTTCTTCTCATCTCTCTCTTTCATTCTTTTTGTGTGGGGGAGGGTGTGCCTTCTTGTTGTTTTGAAATAGGGTCTGGATAGCTCTGGCTGGCATGATCTGGAACTTGTTGGCTTCGAACTCCCAGAGATCCACCTGCCTCTTCTGAGTGCTGGAGTTAAAGGCGTGTACCACCATATCTATCATGTGTGTTTTTGCACACATTTGTATGTATGTGAGTGTAGACATATGATTCCTTTGGTGCACTAGAACATGTGCACGTGGAGGTCAGAGGCCAACCTTGGGTATGAGTCCTCATCTTCCACCGTATCTGACAGAAGGTCTCTTGTCTTTCCTCTGCCCATGCCAGGCTAACTCACATTCCAGAGTGGAATCTCCTGCTTTTTTTTTTTTTTTTTTTTTTTTTTTTTTTTGGTTTTTCCAGACAGGGTTTCTCTGTGTAGCTTTTTTGTCCTTTTTTTTTTCTTTCAGAGCTGAGGACCGAACCTAGGGCCTTGCAGGTGCTCTACCACTGAGCTAAATCCCCAACCCCTTCTCTGTGTAGCTTTGCGCCTGGAACTCACTCTGTAGTCCAGGAACTCGCTTTGTAGACCAGGCTGGCCTCGAACTCACAGAGATCCTCCTGGCTCTGCCTCCCAAGTGCTGGGATTACAGGCGTGTGCCACCACCGCCCGGCAGAATCTCTTGCTTTACCCTCTCGTTTCACCGTGGCATGCTGGGATTGCAGAGGTGCACTTGTCACATCTAGCTTTTACAGGGTTCCTGGGATCTGAACTCAGGTTTTTGTGCTTGTGCTGCAAGTGCTTTCCTCACTGAGCAGTCCTGCCAGCCTGCATTCCCCTCGCCTTTCAGAAGTCAGTGGCCGTGACCCTGTTGAGTGCTGGCCTTGTGATGACGGTGTGCCTTATCCAGTTCACAGTGGGGACTGGAAAGAGACTTTGTGCAGTAGAAACAGCGTCCTGCAGAAGCCCTGTCATGTTGAGTATTCAAGGCTGTTAGGGTGGGTCTGTTCTCAGTCCACTCAGTAGACTAAGGTAGAAAGGGCTTTGCATCTATACACACGTGTCTACTCTAGACCTACCTGCAGGGCGAGTCCACAGTGTCTAGTGAGTATAAAATCACTCTGGTCCCTTCTGTTTATCTGGGTGGCCTTCTTCTCCAGTCATGACAATCATGACTCCCACTGTCCTTAATAATGCCCATGTTGACTGAAGACCCCAGGGAGACTTTCCAGGTGATCCTTGGTTTTCCTGCGTGTGGGGCTGGTTGAGTCTCCATTCCCTGCCCTTGGTGTGCTTTTCCAGTGGCTGTTTCCTTCCGTGTTTCACGGCTGCCCCTTCTCTGAGTGCCTTGCTTGCCATTTCTCTCATCAGCCCTTGAGGAAGACTTGGCTGACACCATTAGACCTGTGGGGATGTGAACAAGGAGTAGGGGTAGGACCTTTTCACCTCTTTCCTTTCACCTTTTCATTACCAGCCTGTCCCTCGCCACCTGTCTCTCCTCACACCTGAAGCTGTATGAAGCTTGGAAGTCTCTAACTCCCCCCCCCCCCCCGCATCCCCAAGACAGGGTTTCTCTGTAGTTTTGGTGCCTGTCCTGGACCTCACTCTGTAGATTAGGCTGGCCTCGAACTCATAGAGATCCACCTGCCTCTGCCTCCCAAGTGCTGGGATTAAAGGCGTGCATCGCCGTCACCACCGCCCGGCGTCACTAACCTCTTGTTTGTCCCACATTCCTCCTCTAGTCCTGACGTCCCTGCCTGCCTTGGCTGTGCCACCTTCCACCCCCACCAAAGCTGTCTCTCCCACCGTGGTCAGTGGGCTGGAGATGTCAGAACAGCGGAGCTGGCTGTACCTGGAAGAGATGGTCAACTCCTTGCTCAGCACAGCCCAGCAGCTGAAGACGCTGTTTGAACAAGCCAAGCAGGCGAGCTCTTGCAGGGAGGCCGCTGTGACACAGGCGAGGATGCAGGTTGACACCGAGCGGAAAGAGGTAATGTGAGCTTAGACCTGTAGCTGTATCGTTATCCTCCCCTGCCCCTGGGATAGCATGATTCCTGTGCTGGCCCATGAAGCTCACTGCCCCACTGTCCCTGGGAAGGGAGATCTGGAAAATAATAGGTAGCAGACACTGATAGAACATTTGTGTGAGATTGGTGTATTTCAGCAGGGAAGACAGTTTTATATATACCAACTGTTATATTTGAATGCATAGTATTCATAGATGTTTCTACATTCAGGCTATCTTTATGTAGTAAGACATGTCTCATATTTTAACTTTGGAAAAGTGTCATTTGGTGTGGCTCTGATACATAGCAGTTTTCCATCTGCTTTGCAATGACCTGCAATGGAGGGTGGTGTGACCTTGTGACCACCATGTTTTCCTGCAGCTTCCTCTACCACAAATGCCCGGTGCATCCCTAGCATCAGTTTCCCAAAGATAAATGACTATTAACATTTTCTATGCGCTTTGAACTTTTTTCATCAAGGCAAACGTTATCACACTGAGGACGACCTCCCCAATGGCTCCCAGTGTCACCCCCTGGCCTTCCCACCCCTTTCACCATCCCAATTTCTGCTGTCAGAGGTCAGCACCGACCTGTGGTGTGCCACACCAGCGCAGAGGCTGAGCTGGCCCCTTCCTGTCTCATTTCTTTCACTCACCACAACACTTGAGGGTTTCAAGGTTCGTTTTCCTTCCGTTTTTCTAGCAGCAATTATGGGAAAGACTTTCCTTTCCCCATTCAGAGATCTGCTGAAAACTAGTTGATGGCTTGCTGTAGGTCAGCTTTCGCACTTAATCTAGATCACTTAGAAATATGTGTAACTCTGGAATAGCTGAGGGTTTCTGTATTTCTTTTGGCAGTTGGCTTCATTCCAGTGTGGTCTGGAGCATGTTCTCTGTGAGATTTTAGCAATTTTTTTTTAAAATACAGATTTAGTGGTTTTTTTGTTTGTTTGTTTTGTTTTGTTTTTTGAGCTGAGGATCGAACCCAGGGCCTCGTGCTTGCTAGGCAAGTGCTCTACCACTGAGCTAGATCCCCAACCCTTGGTTATGTTTTTAAGACGGAGTCTCTCTGTATAGTCCTGGCTAGCCTGGAACTCACAGAGCTCCACCTCCCTCTGCCTTCCAAGTGCTGAGTGCTGAATACTGGTATTAAAAATTGCACCACCATACCCACCTTGTTGTTTTAAGACAGGGTGTCATGTAGCCCAGGCTAGCCTTGAACTTGTTATGTAAATGAGGTTGGCCTCAAACTTGGGGTCCTTCTCCCTCTAACCCCCAAGTACTAGGATTGTAGGCATAAACCATCATTCCTGATGTGTTTTTTCTTTGTTGGTTTTGGTTTTTCAAGACAGGGTTTCTCTTTGTAGCCCTGGCTGTCCTGGATCTTGCTCTGTAGACCAGGCTGGCCTTGAACTCACTGAGATCTGCCTGCCTCTGCCTCCCGAGTGCTGGGACTAAATGTGTGTGCCACTCCCCCATCCAGGTGTTTGTTTTTTTGAGGCAGGATCTTCCTCTCATGCCCAGACTCACCATCTCATGATCCTCCTCGGTGTTGATTTCAGGACTGTGCTACCTTATCCTCTTAAGAGCTCTAGGATTAATTTTGTGCTGCAGTGTGTACTCTGTTTTGATGAGTGTTGCTATGTAGTTGATAATGGCGTCATTCCATTGGGTTAGTTTCAGTATTCTCTGTAGCATTATTAGGCCATAGTAATTTGGCACTATTTAAATCTTTAGGCTTTCTTTCGGCCTGAAGAGCTCCATGGACACTGCATACATGTGGTGAGCTCATATACATGAAATTAAAACACTCATACACATGGAATTTTAAAAATATATTAAAAAGAACCTATTAGCCATCACTTGGCTAGGGTGGCTGGGCTTGTGTTGAACCTGAGTATGTTAGGAACAGACCTTGACTGCTGGTTCATGGCCAGAGTCGCATGGCTGGCGGGACCAAACCAGAGGGAAGTAAGGAGCACTGTCACCATCTGCTCCTGGGTACAGCCGGCATATATGATGACAGCTTTGATAAATGTGCTGGCCCCGGCAGCTGGTCCCCGAGCTCTTGTGAAATGGTGGATTCTAAACTAAAACTCAAATCCTTTGAGGACCAGCCTTGTTAGCAACTCAGTTGGCATGAACTCAAAATCCTATAAGGAAGGTTCTACACAGGGATCCTTGAATGTACAGAGTGGGAGGGGAGGGACTCGGGTCAACGATTCAGGTAGCTTCCTTTTTAACTGCTGAAAGTGAGAATTTTCTTGAGAGATTGGCTGAAACACTAACATTTAAACACACCAACTGGCATTAAAATGAGTTTGCATTCCCCGGGCCCGTACTGTCTGAAAAAACACTCCCATGCCATCAAAGTTTTATTTGCAAGTAGTCCTGTTGATCACAGGGTAGGAAATGGAGGTTCAGAAGGCAAACAATGCTTGCATTTGGGTGGAAAGACCATGTTGGGACCCTTTGCATTTGGGGTATGTGGACTAGGACAAGCTGAGAAGCCTCACTGAGGGGCTTTCGGGAGAGTGTGGAGCATTAACACAGCTGGAGGGGTCCTAAGCTGCCAGCTTTCACATTTTATTTGGAATTTTAAAAGAAATCAAATTTAGCCTTGCTGAAGCAAGTCATTACAGGATTTTATGTGTATGTGTGCCAGTTTTAACAATGAGAAATTTTCATGTGTGTGTCTGTAATTAGATCTGCAGAGACTAACCAGGGCAGAGAAGAGGATGCCCTTGCCTGTCAAGGGCACTGTGTCCAGCAGAAGCCAAGCTGGCTGAGTAGCCTCGGGGTCTTATATCAACCACTGCATCCAAGAGCCCTTGCTCACTTGCTGAGCAGTTCAAAGGTACAGGTGCAGGAGTGGCCCTGGTGAAGGCCTATCTGCTCAGACTGATGAGGGAGGGCTGTTCTTGCCTTCTCCGGAATGAACTTAACATCCACTTGAGTAAGACAGTCCCAGAGCAGGAGCATGTCCTCCACTCTTGTCTTCCTGGCTGCTGACCAGAGATGCCAGTGCTCATGTCTGAGTCTCCACGAAGCTCCTGTCTATACAACAGTGGGACAACCTGAAAATGTTGGCCTCAGCCTGGGGAAGGAGCTGTCTATAGGGACTGGGTGGTGAGACACATAGTGCTTATACCTGCCCAGGGAATAGAAAGGCACAGACAAAAGGCTAGGTGTGGTGATGGTGCACACCTTTAATCCCAACAGGGAATGAGTTGAAGGCAAGCCTGGGCTACATAGCAAGTTCAGGCTAGACAGGCTACCATAGTTAGAATACTTGGCTTTCTCCCACCCAGCCAGATCAGCCAGCCATGGCCCTTTCCAGGGACTTGCTCCTGCTTCCAATTAGATGCTGTTAATCCAACCCCTTAGCCTGTGTCTGCTGGCAGTCCTGCTTTCTGATGACTCTTGTGCATTTGCGGCTTTCCTCTTATTTCAGTTGCTTTGTCTAGGAAACAACACACCTATTCTGTGCTCACTTGTTGAGCCCCCACTCCTTAGGAGATTCTCTATCAGTGGTGCCAAGGGATGATGCTCAAGACTCCTTTTTCATGGCCAGCACCTGCAGTGACCAACCATTGTAGGAACAACCTGTAGGCTTCTATCCATTCAGGCTGAATGTCCACCTGGCCATTCATCCATCCGTCTGGGAGAGCCTCTAGCCTGGCCCGCATGGTGTAAGTTGGGTGGTTCCCTGTTTCATCCAGCACACACACAATTTGCAGGCTTCAGGCATGTGTGTAGACCAGGCTCTGGCAGGTTCTTCAGGCATGTGTGTAGACCAGGCTCTGGCAGGTTCTTCCAGTTCCCAAGTGCCAGCCACTGCTTCCTGTCATCCTCTGTGTAACTTCCAGAAGCCAAGCCTGCAGAAGTAGAGCTGCTCCCTTAAAGGGACAGGCCACGGTGCTGGAAAAGGAGCCTTTGGAATTCTGCCTGCATGTGTCTGAAAGGAAGACTGTCCTCTACCCAAGTCTGACCCCATACTACACTTCATACATACTGCAGTTGCTCAGAGAGGGGTGTGGGGTCCCTTTTGTGTTCTCTGAGGACAATTGGAAGTGTTCCTCCTGAGATTCATCATGCTACCTGCAGCTTGAGAGGTGTCCCTGCAGGCATGTTTCTGACAAATAGACAAGTGGAAATCACCCTGAGAATCAATGCACAGGCCCAAGGTTCCAGATATTGAACACTCATCTTTGCCTTATCCTCACTGCCTAGCTCATGTGTACCCAGCACTGAAGAGGTATCCATCAAACAGACAATCACCCTAGTACTGCTGCTTCCTGACCCAGGGCTATGGACAGTCCGAGAAACCATCGTGCACAGCTGTGCTGTTGGCTGTAATCCATCTTTTTTTTTTTTTTTAAAGATTTGTTTATTTACTATGCATACAGTGTTCTGCCTTCATGTCAGAAGAGGGCACCAGATCTCATTATAGATGTTGTGAGCCATCCTTTGGTTGCTAGGAATTGAACTCAGGACCTTTGGAAGAGCTGCCAGTGCTCCTAACCTCTGAGCTGTCTCTCCAGCTCGGCTATTGTCTGTCTCGACCGACACTCTCTACACACTCCTTTCTGGGCCTAGGGGCCAAGCACCATGAAGACTAGTCCTCAGTGTCTCACTCCCACTTGGTGACATGGGGGCTCTTACATAAGTCACACACACCTTTCTCTCTTGATTGCTACCTAGGCTGGTCGGGAACTCGCAGTCCCCCAGCATCTACCTCCCCAGGGCTGGGACTGTCTGTCTGTATCTTCTATGCTTTTAATAGACTAGAAAAAGGAGACTGGGAGCAGCTACATGTCTGTCTTCTACATGTTTCTCTTGCAACTTTGCCAGCAAGAAGAAACACAAGCGCTTGACTGCTGAAGATGGATCGTATTTAACCGATGGTCTATAAACACTAGTGAAGGAGGCAGAATTAGGGTAGAGGAGAGGTGGTTGTACTTCACTGGATCTTTGCTTCCCTTGTCCCACCGAGAGGGGTCGTTCAGAATCAAGAGAGGCCAGATGGACCTGCTCTGGGTGCTGTGAACTGATGTATCAGGTGGATCTCTGTGAGTTCGAGGCCAGCCTGGTCTGCAAAGCGAGATCCAGGACAGGCTCCAAAGCTACACAGAGAAACCCGGTGTGGGGCGGGAGGAAGAGTACAGGAGACTCAGAGAAGCAAGAGTGAAATGTTCTGTTGTTGGTGTTTTGGTCTTGTAAAGTCAGGCCTCAGCCTGGACAAAAGGCAGATATACTCTTTCTAGTGTCTAGTGTTTCCCCTCCCCAGATCCTCACCCTGTTGGTTCAGGATACAAAGCCTTATCTAATGTAAGTCCTGGGGCTCAAGATTCCCCCCTTTTTAATCCATGGACTCAGTCACATAGCAGACAACCTGTGACTTTTCAACCCTAGGATGAGCTGAGAGGCCAGACATGCGGGCGACAGCTGCCAGCTAGGGAGGACGGGGCCTGGTGTCCCTGCTTATCTGTGGGGCTGCTGAGCTCAGGGCATCTCACACTGGAAATGGACTATAATGACTTATTTCTTAAAAGAGGTGAAATTATATAAAGACACTTGCTGGGGTTGGGGATTTAGCTCAGTGGTAGAGTGCTTGCCTAGCAAACGCAAGGCCCTGGGTTCGATCCTCAGCTCTGGGGGGAAAAAGGCGCTTGCTGCCAAATCTGATGACCTGGGTTTGATCCCTAGAACCCACATGGTGGAAGGAGAGAACCAACTCCTACAAGTTGTTCTCTGACCTCCACATGTGTACCATGTCATATATGCTCAAACACACACATAAAATACATGTAATAAAGAACTGAACGCCTTCAAAGAAGAAGTCGAGAACAGACAGGTGGATTTCTGAGTTTGAGGCAAGCCTGGTCTTTAAAATGAGTTCCAGGCTAGCTACACCTAATTGTTTAGGGACAAGGCATTGAACCACCCCAAACATGTGCAGTTCCCAAGTTCAAGTTAGACTTAAAGGTCATTGGCAGAACCAATGGCAAGTACATTATTGAGATTATTTCTTGAGTGATTCAGGATTATTGAGCATTTTATAGGTAATTTTTTCATCTTATTGCTTGGATCTTTTGTGAGAAATTGCTCAGTTACCTGTGATACGTACTTTGTATAATTTAGAAATGAGTGACTCCTAGAGTAGTGGGTGGCATAGCTGCTTGTTGTACATATTCCTGCCACATTGTAAGTTGACACTGAACCTGGCCTGGGTGCCGTGCCAATGGACAGTTCACTGGCCCTTCTGAAACACAGGGCCTAGGTACCCATTCTTTCTGAGGCAGAGGCCAAGCACTCTCTGCCTGTGAGCAGTTGTTACCCATGCTGTTGGGGCCACAATGCCCTCGAGATTACAGCCTCATATCTGGGCCTGCTCTTTGAACCACATGTCCCACAGTGAGTCCTGTGGCCTCTACACTGAAGATCACTGTGGTGACCTTCTGCTGAGGCCCATTCATGGAAAGCCACTCCCTGGTTCGGAGGCTTTCCATAGCCTTCTGGAAGCTCAGAAAGGGTTTTTCAGGTCACTCTGGCAGCAGAGATGGGTGTCCCTGGAGTGTATGTGCACCTCTGCTGGCATGGAGAAAGGTTGTTTCTGATTTAAAAAGAAAAAAGAAGAAAAAAATCCTGATGAAAAAAAAAAGATGATCTTGCATATTTTCAGAAAAGCTGCAGAATTAGTACAGAGGGTCCTGTGACCATTACAGGCTGACAGCATGAGCGTGTCAGTCATAGCCCCCTTGTCCTGAATACAGGGATGTGGTCAGATAGGTCACAATGCCAGCTCCACAGTGAGTTTCATTGTCACTTCCTTTTTTGTTTTTGTGCTCAGGGCTGTCTGGGGCACACAAGCTACCCCAGCACAAGGAGGGGAGGGGTATCTTCCCCAGCTGTGTAGGCCTGGCTGCTCTCCTGTTCTCTGAAGAGTCTGCCAGGTCATCTGGATTGTTCAGGCGGGCTCTTCTCACAGTGGAACTGACAGGTGGCATCCGTGAGAGGAGCGTGTTCTATCAGACCACAGCCCTGTATTCAGTGCCGTCCTTGCAGCCTGGACTGGGGTGTCTGCCATAGTCTGCTCTTCTCTCTCTGCAGACCTGGTCAGTGAGCAAGTTCACTGGGGCTCTCCCGAACAGAGTACCCATGGACTCTTCAGACCCACTTATCTCCCGCACTGCTGATCTGTCTGGTCATGTATTTCCAGCAGGGTGAATGCACTGAAGTTTTGAGATCTCTGGCTGTGGCCTGTGCTGTCTTCTTAGCTTCCATGTGTCTGGCTCCTTACCCCTCCCTGCTGGTGCCTTCCTAGACTCTGACCTACCAGCTCTGTCTACATGGCTAGGGACTTTTTTTTTTTTTTTCAGTATTTAGTCATTCAAGGTGGAGGCAGGGTTTGGAAGCTTGGCTCAGTGCTAGTCAGTTCAGCTGAGTGACCCAGGATCTGCAGTTCCTACTTTCTAAAGGGAATGAGGTAGCTGATGTTTCACAAGTGGGAACAAGGTCACAGTGAAGATCACAGAAGAAAGCTGAAATTCAGAACAAGGTTCTACAAGTAACTGTTGTGTTTCCAGCATATCCACAAAAACTGTCGTCAAGCTGGCCTGGGGAGCATGGTGAGCACAGCAGTCACATCTGTACATTGTGTATGTTGGTCACAGCAGGCTGCTGCCCATTGTCCTACCAGCATAGGTCCCTTCATCCTGTGTGACCCAGCAGCATGCACGGACACCCTTCCCAACCCTGTAGCCCAGTCTGAGGTTTTTTGGTTCCTTCCATCCTGGAAAGTGTTTGTTGATAGCAATATTGCAGTTGCCAAATGCCATACATAATCACTTATTCCACAAAAATCAGTCAGTGAGAGGTTGTGTTCAGCACCTCAGTTTATTAATTGTCATTCCCTAATGTAGCTTTAAAAAATACACCAAACATCAGGCGATTAGTGCTGTTTCAGAGAAATGACTCTGAACAGCAGTATGGGGGAAGCCTTGGCCACCACTGGGGATACTCCACAGCTGATACACTCAAGGCCACTCAGAGAGCCCTGGTGTGCCCAGTGCTGGCTCGGCTGCATGTTTGCGGGCTGGGCCCTCAAGCACTCAGGAAGTGTGCCTAAGGGTTGAGAACTTCCCCAACCAGACTTTCTATACCCACATGGCTGAAAGGGAGTCGCCTTGGAGTTCAGACACTGATGTTCTGGTTCATGGTACAGGGCAAACTCAGATAAAGGGGAGAGGCCATTTCTGGACAGCTGAACAGCACTGGGATGGACACATTCCATAAGGCTGTGCCCAGTGTTCCTTTTAGTCTCGGGTGCCTGCCACAGAGCCTAGCACCTGCTGTGACACTGACATTTGTTTGTCCTTCTTGCAGCAGTCATGTGTCAACTGCGGCCGGGAGGCCATGAGTGAGTGTACCGGATGCCACAAGGTTAACTACTGCTCCACATTCTGCCAGCGCAAGGTAGTGTGCCTGCTTACATGCCTGCGTTCCCTAGCCTTTTCTTCCCGTCCAGTGTCCTGTACAGCGGCCTAGACAGGTGGCCTCCCTCCAAGTCCCTGTGGGCCAGAATGCTGGCTTCAGGCTTGTGGTCTGTCTAGAATGTCTAGGGCAGTGGCTGCCTGGAGCTGCCAGCTGGATGCTCTGCAGAAGGCCAGAGTCTCCTATAATCCCCAACACCCTCCCTCACCCACCCATGCACCCTGTTGGGTCTGGGACCATACCATCCCCTTCCTGCAGGCCTTCAGCTGGATCTGTGGGATGAGAAGGCACGTGTGTATCTGTGTGCCCATGGTGAGCCCTGCTACACTGGTAGGAAGTCAGTGTTCTGAGGGCCTCTCATCATGTTCTATCCCAGCAGGCCTCACAGAGCACTGTAAGAATCGCGGTCCACGGTGGCTTTGTTTATATTATTTAACCACTGGCTCTGAGAACATTAAAGAGAGTTTTTCCTTTTTTTCTTTGAGACGGGCTTTCATGTATTTCAGGCAGGCCTATGTAGTCAAGAATGACCTTAAATTAGGCAGGCATTCTACCCCCTGAGACATCTCCAGCCTCAGCCCTCTATTTTTTTTTTTCAGACAGGGTTTTGTGTAGCCCAGGATGCCCTTGAACTCCTGATCCTGTTGCCTCCTTTTCTCTAGTGCTTAGATTTCAGGCATGCTACCACTCCAGCATTAAAGAGGGTTTTTTGGATATCTATAGCCTTTTGATATTGTGACATGACATTGTCAGCTGCAAAGTGCATATTCAAGAACTATGTAATCAAGTTACCAAAGGGGGATGGTGCAAAACAGTTTTCATGCTGTGTTAAATAAGTTTTGGTTTGTGTTGGGCCGCATTCTTAGTTACCATAGGGCACCAGCAGCCTGTGGACTGTCAGCTGAACTCCTAGAACATCATATGCCTAACACTTCTTTTTTTTTTTTTTTTTTTTTAAGCTGAGGATTGAACCCAGGGCCTTGCACTTGCTAAGCAAGCGCTCTACCACTGAGCTAAATCCCCAACCCCCGCCTAACACTTCTTACAAAGAGCACTTTGGAACAGTTAGTAACCTCATTATTTTTCCAGTCTTCAGCCTATGGTTATCCTAGGAAGTGCCAGGGGCATGTGGCACCCTGGTCTGTTGTGACCACTATTCTGACCTCTCCACTGTCCATGTGGTGATTTCTGTTCTCTGCGCCCTACTTACTGGGGGGCTTTCTTTGTTCTTAGTGTACTTTTTGAAGACGTAGGAACCTTAAGTTCCGCTGTGGAGCGGGTCTTGTCCGTGATACTCAGCAGTGCCAGCCAAGTTGAAGCTGGGCTGTTGGAGTGGACCTGGACCTCCTGGAGGACTTGAGCTTGCACTGGCCATTCTACACAGCCACAGCAGTGTTCTTGTTCCTTCCAGACTTTTCTAAAGAATGCCCATGCTTCGATAGACAGTGTATGTTCTTTGACCCAGTTTCATTTTTACCCTCTGGGGCTGCTGAGAGAAGGATGAGATTCTGGCATCCAGACTGGGCAGGGACTCCTGTAATGTGAACCTGGGGCTCAGAATGGTAAGAAGCTGGGGCCCTCAGTTTGTCAGCCTGGAACATAAACAGAAGGAGCCAACTTGTTCTCCGGATGAGAAGGGTGTTCTCAGTCACCTGGAGTCTGTGGCACTGGTTCTGGGGATGCCGAGTAGTAGCCTTAGGCCCTTGGGTGGGTCTAGGTGTGTGAATAGGGAAAGAGACCTGTCTCAGACACGCTCAGTAGCCACTGCAGGTTCAAGCTATGTCAGCAGACAGAACCTTCCATAAGAACCCATGGCCTGGTGCCTTGCCGAAACTTGGCAGGCTAACAAAATGTGGATATGGGAAGATAGTCATGAAGGGCAGCTTATGAAGTGGACATGTATCCCCCACCTCGACGTCCATAGGTGTCTCAGAGCTTCACATGGCACAAGGAAAGTGTGATGTTCTCACCCTGGTGGACTCCTGGCAGTCCTGGTGGCCCTGGTGCATACACAGGAGCCATTGCCTCTAGGGTTCAAAGGGAAGCTATGGCCTGTGTTCTCTGGTCATCTCTGTAGCTGCACTTGTCTCCAGGATGCCAGAGATTTGGGGAGCAAAATTGGAAGTTCATCTTCTGAATTCTACTAACAAGTGGCCTTTTTGTTTGTTTGTTTTTTGTTTTGTTTTTTAGTTTTTTGTTTTGTTTTGTTTTGTTTTGAGCTGAGGATCGAACCCAGGGCCTTGCGCTTGCTAGGCAAGCACTCTACCACTGAGCTAAATCCCCAACCCTTGTTTTTTTTTTTTCTCGAGACAGGGTTTCTCTGTGTAGTTTTGGTGCCTGTCCTAGATCTCACTCTGTAGACCATGCTGGCCTCAAACTCACAGAGATCTGCCTGCCTCTGCCTCCCAAGCGCTGGGATTAAAGGCATGCGCCACCACCTCCTGGCAATAAATCTTCTTTAAAAAGTGAGTGTCCCTATCCATAATTCTCATATTGTCTTCAAAGGGAACACTAGCTAGTATCTGAAGAAACAGAAGCCAGAGGCCACTTTGAACAAGTGATAACTTGGGAAGAAAGTAACTTCCTCACCTATTTCAACTAGGCACCTGAAAAGTTGGCTATTTTTGGCTTTCTTGTGTGCTAGATAACAGTCGTAGCCTGCTTTGCTTTTTTTTTTTTTTTAACGTAGATGGTTCCATTCATTTGAATCTTTTTTTTAAACATTTTATTTATTTATTTATTTATTTATTTATTTATTATGTTCACAGAAGAGGGTGCCAGATCTCATTACAGATGGTTGTGAGCCACCATGTGGTTGCTGGGAATTGAACTCAGGACCTCTGGAAGAGCAGTCAGTGCTCTTAACCTCTGAGCCATCTCTCCAACCCCCGCCTGTTTTGCTTTTAACTTACACAGTGTTTATTTTTTTTTCAAACCCCATGTGAACTGTGTGTCAGGACATCTTTAATTGGTCCTGATTTACATGCCATAAAATCCCCCTGGTTTATATTCATACAGTCAGTGAGTTTTAGAGAGTTACAATAACCCAGTGCATTTTCAAGCATGCCTTGAAAGACCCCCTGGCGCTCCCCCACCCAGCTGCTTCACTTGCCCCAGGCCCTGCTGGGGGTAATCAGCTTTACATGTGTGCATTTGCTTGTTCTAGACATTTCGTAGTGAAAGGGGCACAATTGGTGTACCTGGCCCAATGCAGCCAGCTCCTTGGCTCACTGGCTGTTGTTCTGTGGTACTGGGGGTTGAAGGCAGCCCTTGTGTGTGCCAAGTGTTCTACCAGTGAGCTATACTCGTCTTTTTTGTCATTTTGTTTGTTTTTAATTACATTTCTTTATTTAGTATCCCTGTGGGGACACATGCCATGGCACACCCATGGATAGCAGGACAACCTGAGGGAGTTGGTTCTCCTCTTCCATATGTAGATCCTGGAGACTGAATTCTGATCATCAGGCTGGACAGCAAATGACCTTTTCTACTAAGTCATCTCAAAGCGCCCCCTCCAGTTTCTGTTTTGTTTTTGTTTTGGGGTTTTTTGTTTGTTCTTTTGTTTTTGTTTTTGAGACAGGGTTTCTCTGTGTAGTTTTGGTGTCTGTCCTGGATCTCACTCTGTAGACCAGGCTGGCCTCGAACTCACAGAGATCCACCTGCCTCTGCCTCCTGAGTGCTGGGATTAAAGGCGTGCATCTCACACCTGGCTTGTTTTTTCTTTTTTGCTTATCTTTTTTTTTTTTTTTTTTTTTGTGGAGCTGAGGATCGAACCCAAGGCCTTTCACTTGCTAGGCAAGCACTCTTACCACTGAGCTAAATCCCCAACCCCTTGTTTTTTCTTTTTTGATACAAGGTTTCCTATGTTTCCCAGGCTGGCCTCTAACTCGTGACCCTTCTTGTCATAGCATCCCAGTGCTGAGGGATTCCATTCCTAGACTGACATCTTAACTTTTGAAAAGCAGTGTTAATTTTAAAGTTTTAGTTATGCTGGGCTGGGCACACACAGGAGAGAATGTGTGTAAACCTGCAGACTGTGCAGAAGAGTATGCAGGAAACTGCAGGAGCCACAGGTATACCTGATGTATCAGCTGAGGGTTAGGGACAGCTTGTGCCCTCAGCATGCACATGCTACACGTTGCCACATAACATGACCTGTCTCCAGGGACTCTAGAATGAAGGTGTGTCTGTTTCCCACCATAGTGCCAGGCTTTTTTGCTTCAATGCTGTGGAGAATCTCAAATGTCCATACAGGAAGGCTTCTCTGAGAAAGTTCTGTCAAGCTTTAGCACCTGCCTTCTTAGTCAGAGCTGAGCATTTTCAAACAATGAAGTAGTTTTTGTTGTTGTTGGGATTTTGGGTTTTTTTTTTTTTTTTTTTTTTTTTTTTTTGTTGTTGTTTTTGTTTTGTTTTTAGTTTTCTAGAGAGAATTTCTCTGTGTGAAAGTCCTGGCTGTCCTGGACCAGGCTGGCCTCGAACTCACTGAGATCTGCCTGCCTCTGCCTCCCAAGTGCTAGGTTTAAAGTTGTATACCACAACCACCTGGCCTCAAAGAATAGTTTATATTTGTTTTTTTGTTTGTTTTTTTGGTTTTGCTTTGTTTTTTAATTCAGAATTTGAGGTTTCAGGAATCAGTCTTTCTGGGTGGTGGTGGCATATGCCTTTATTCCTTCCCAACAATCGGGAGGCAGAGGCAGATAGATATCTGTGAGTTCAAGGCCAGTCTGGTCTACAAAGTGAATTCCAGGACATCCAGGGCTGTCACATAGAGAAAAGAAACCCTGCCTTGATAAACCAAAAGAAAAAAAGAAGGAGGAGGAGGAGGAGGAGGAAGAGGAAGGAGAAGGAGGAGGAGGAGGAGTAGGAGAATCAGTCTTGGATATTTGCCCCAAGACCTGGATGGAGGCCTGCTTGTTGCCTCAGGTGGACACTGGCTTGTGCCTTGGGTTTCCTCATCCATGAATGACCCATTCGTTCACCTCACATAAGAAAGCATCTAGAATTCCCTGTGGCCAGGGTCCACAGCTCCAAGGCCCCATGCCAGTTCACATCAGTTATGGCGAACAGTGTCTAGTTGTGTAGGTGGCCGCCAGGGTCTGGTGGTTGTCTTGGCCTTATGCATAGTTTGCTCACCCACACTGCTACAGCTATGTGGATTTTATTACTCGGGACAATTTTTATTGTTGTGAATGTAAGGCAGGCCTTTCCTGAGATGACTCCTCACCTTCAGGATGTGCTTGTTTCTGCTCTCCTGGGTGTGTGTGTGTGTGTGTGAGTGTGTGTGTGTGTGTACAGATAGTATCATCTTCACAGTTACGAATACCATGGTGGGTAGCAAAATCACTTATAAATTTATTTATTTGTTTGTTTATACTGTTAGCCTAGGCTGGTCTAGAACTTGTGGCTGTTCTCATGTTTCAGCCTCCCATGTGCTGAGATTACAGGCATGAACCACTGTGTCCAACTTTTCATTTAAATTCCAACAGCAGCAGGATATTGTGGCCCACACCTTTAATCCTAGCACTGGGGAGACAGAGGCAGGAGGATCTCTATGAGTTTGAGGCTAGCCTGCTCTACATGATGAGTTCCAGGATAGCCAGAGCCTAATAATAGAGAGATCCTGTCTCGACAAAACAATTCTAACAACAACAAATACATGAATGCGTGGACATATTGTCTTGTTATCCTGATGCCTTTTGTTATCTGAACGTTCCCTCACTCTGACAGCTCACAGCTACCTCATGAAGTCCAGGGCCCATCCACAGGTGATACGTTGCTCTGTACCACAGTGGGTCCCTATGGTCCTTCCTGCTAACGTGAGTGTCCTACCTTCCAGGACTGGAAAGACCATCAGCACGTCTGTGGCCAGTCAACATCTGTCACTGTCCAGGCTGATGAAGTCCATGTTGAAGAAAGTGTAATAGAAAAAGTTGCTGTTTGAGCCCAGCCTATCCCTGCTCTACTGCGAGGCCAGCACAGGCTTAGGCCCTCTGATGACTGTGGGGGCTGCTGAGAAGTGAGGCCATGGGAAACTTGCCAGACGAGTTACTAACAAACAGACTATGCCCTTTGAAAGGAGCTCCTGCCAGAGACCAAGGAATGCTGGTGGGTTTCAGACCTGGGCCCTCTGCCGCAGCCCAGGGCCTGACCTATCGCGGTGCTCTTTTATCCCTGGATCACGAGTGTCCCATTACCTGTGGGGGTGCCCTATGCCACGTGTACATATCTGTTTTATCTGTTAATAAAGTTGTAAATAAAGCCCCCATCCCCCACCTGGAGAGTGCCATTACAAAGCCCACTTTATATTCCAATGGCCAGAGGGTTTCTGCCATGTTCTGATTGTGCTGCTGTGTGTGTCCTGCTGTGGTGATACAGGCCTGCAGCAATCCTCTTCTTGATCTACCTTTATGGCCTTCACAGCCAAGGAAGTCTCAACCTATCTTTCTCTAGCGGAAGTGGTTTCAGAAGAACCTGAGGCTACTTAGCAAGGTTGGCCTCCATATCCTCTCAGCTCTGCTTGTGTCCAGGCAGTGCCATGAGCCACTACAGGACTCCCATGAATCTCCAGGGCATGATGCACATTGAAATGTCTGTTTGGCTGTGACCAGGGCTTCTGCATGCAAAGGCCTGGTTGTCTTGTTTTTCTCACTCTGTCTTCTCATCACCCAGGACCATCCTAGACACTGTCCCTGGGAACAGGTAAGGGAGTGGAGACCTTTGGGGGAGACTCATACTTAGGTACTGGACTTGGCTGATTTGGGAATGAGACCTGGTGTTCCTACTGACAAAGAACACTGTTAGAGAAGCATATTTTCTGGAAGCTTGTAAATTTTCAGAAATGCCCTGAAAGGCCCCCCTGCACCATGTAGGGGATATGCAGACTTAGCTAGGATCTAGAGGAGTACCTTTAAGTTTAGGATGAACTTATAGACTTACCAATTCTTTTTTGTCTTGTTTTTTTTTGTTTTGTTTTGTTTTGTTTTTTTGAGACAGGGTTTCTCTGTGTAGCTTTGGAGCCTGTCCTGGAACTCGCTCTGTAGCCCAGGCTGGCCTCAAACTCACAGAGATCCACCTGGTTCTGCCTCCCAAGTGCTAGGATTATAGGTGTGCACCACCACCGTCCGGTGACTTACCAGTTCTTACACCTGCTTCTAAAACAGTTCCTATGAGATACACACCAGCTTTACATCTTGGTATGTGTAAGAATATCACCCTTATCCCCTGCACTGGACCAAGAATGGTTCCTCCTCCTACCAGAAGGCCCTTTTGCACCCAGATCCCTGAGGTCCCTCAATGTGAACCACAGGGATAGTTGAGGGTGGGTCGTGTATATAAATAAGAAGATTCCAATTCCATGGGGTTCCCACCTTCTCCCCAAGGCTTATCAGTGAGCCAGGCACACCTGGAGGCTTCAGGCCTGAGTCCCTTCCCACTGAATAAGGTCTTCATGACCACCCTGTTTATTCCTGCTAGAATCAAGTCTGGGCCTTGCCATTCTTCCCGGAAGTGCTTTCGGTGGCTGAGGAGCTCTTAGCTCTAGCCAGCCACCAAGGCCATGAAGAGTAGCTGAGGCCACACAGCATGGCTCAGTTTGCACACTGACAGACAGCTTGGCAAAGTCATGGCACCCAAGAGTTACCCAAACAAGAAAATGGCCAGTCAGTGCTAACCACAGGACAGTCAGCGGGGTATCCAGAATGGCTACCTCAAGGAGTGGCACTGTGAAGGTCCCAGAACACCACGATGGGTTTGGAGATGGTAACCAATCAAGTGGAATTGATTTGGTTTATCCTTTCCCTTTCCTCTAAGGAAGAAACTCAAAGGGTCTCAGGACACGGGCACTTAGGGTTCAGTTCCCCAAGCTGTATCAAGCTTCCAGTGACGTCTGCCCCACTCACATGGGTTTCAGCCATACATTTGTATTTGTAGAACTTTTCAGTGGGAGTCAGCAAAGGGCAGGCACATTTGGTATCCCAGGGTCTCCAGGGGTAAAACTTAAAGGAGCCCCAATTCCACTAACGTTAAATAGTGTGTGGACAAATATGAAGCCATGACTCCATTGACCCCCCCCCCCCAGGAGTTTGCTAGTCCTGAGAGATCAACAGAGGCCAGCAGGGAGCATTGAGCCACCAGAGCCCAGTGAGGCCATAGCACCCAGTCCTGGGGAATTAATTGCTCCTTACCCAACAATGACTATTTTAACTGCTGTAGATCTCATAGCTCGTCATTTCTCAATACTGAGAACAGAGTGTGACACTTTGTGCCTGTTGCTGTTGGTGTGGAACCCCAATCTAAAAACCCCTTCAGCAGTCCTGACTCACATCTCTCCCATGACGAGAGGGGGGGGGTTTGTTAGGGTGAGCTGTCCCTGGCAGAAGTCATCTTTTCATGATGGCATGGGCCCTGGCCAAAGAGGGCAGGAGCTGCTTAGGTCCCTCAGTCCCACCTTGAACCCTGCTGCTGGACATCCATGGGGTAAGGATGGGGCTGAGGGCATCTCCTGGTGAGAGGCTGGCAGGAAGCTATGTATACTGTACTCAAGAAAGCTCCCAAAATGATGCCCCGCCCCGTCAATGACAGCAGAGCCTTCCCTACCTAGCTCTCCAAAGAGCAAGAGCTGGCCTGGACAGGATCCAGGACCCAGCCACCCGGGAAATTCCTCTAGCTCCTCTCCCAGCTAGTCGCTTGGTCACTTTACATGTTGAGGGGAACTAAGACAGCTGAAGTTCTTTCACCTTCCCTGGGACAGAAGAGACCAGGAGTCTCTTAGAGCTGAGCCGGCAATACCCTCAAAGGCAGAAGGAGTTAGCCGGGTCCCAACATGCAGGCAAAAACAAAACAAAACCCCTCCTTTTTCCTTGCTCCTCCCCGACCCCCAGCCTTCGTAAATGATTAGGAAATAATTAGTTTAATCAGACGAATGCGCGCCACCGTACTCCCGCACACAGGCTTGGATCTGCTAGACCTCGGGACACCAGTGGCCTTTTCAGCAGCGAAGACAGAGAGACTTGCGGAAGACCCTGCGGAACTCGGCGTTGAAGACGGTGTAGATAATGGGGTTGAGGGCACTGTTGACATAGCCTAGCCAGGTGACGGCACTGACCAGGCGAGGGGGCACGAAACAAGCCGGACACAGCGCCCGCGTGATGTGCACCACGAAGAAAGGCGTCCAACACATCAGGAAGGCCCCTGGGGGTGGGTGGCGTGAGCCTATACTCTTGCACTCGAGGCCCCTCACCCGGGACTCCCCACCCACCTTTCACCCGCCTCCCGCCTCGCAGAGCCCGGGACCCCTCCACCTGGGACCCCTCTCAACAACCAGCTCTTGCCCCGGGGCAGGAACCCACCGACTACCACCGGCAGGACTCTCATTGCCTTGCGCTCCCTTCCGGTGATCTTGGCGCCCCTCGTTCTGCGGGAAGGCGGCGCTGGCGCTGGCGCTGGCGCTGGCGCTGGCGGGAGCATTGCATTGGGGGGCGGACACTCCGGGCCGCAGAGTCCCTCAGAGAGATCTGGCTCAGGCCGGCTGGAGCCGCTGGGGCTCTGCAGGAGGCTGGGTGAGGGGGGCAGACAGTCTGGGAAGAAGGGACCCGGAACACTGTCGGACACCGGCGGGCCGGGGCCGCTGGGTCGGCGCGGTGCGCGGCTGTGCAGCTTGGTGTGCCGGGCTGCCTCCCAGCGCCGCAGGCCACGAAAAGTGGCCCAGTAAAGCAGTAGCATGAGCGGACAGGGCAGGAAGAAGGAGCAAACGGACGAGTAGACCACATAGTCGCGGTCCTCCAGGCGGCACACGGCTGGATCGCGGCCGGGCACATCATTGAGGCCGCACAGCACCGGCGCAGCCACCGCGGCGGACAGCAACCATGTGGCGGCGATGAGCAGCAGCTGCCGCTGGCCCTGACGGTTGTAGTGCAGCGGCACCGTCACAGCCACGAACCTAGAGGGACACAGGCATGGTGAGGTGGGCAGGTGACGGGGATGGGGGTGGGTGGGTGGGTGGTCGTCTGGGATACCCACCTGTCCACGCTGATGGCGCACAGGTTGAAGATTGAGGCAGTGCATAGCATGACGTCCATGGCCATGAGGGCGTCACAGAGGCGGGGGCTCAGCAGCCACACGCCACCCTGGACCTAGGCACGCAGAGGTTGCAGAAAAGAAGCACAAGAACTGATCTTTCAGACGCTGACTTTCTGACCCCCATTCTTGTTGGGGGGTGGGGAAGGCAATGGCTGTGTATTAGAGGGGATTGGGGGCATACAAGCCCAATGTGATCCTGAGACAGTGGGGGACACTTGTGTTAGAGGAGACAGACCTGCCTCTTGCCTCAGGTCTCCTTTGCTTAGGTGAGAAGCTTGGGGAAGACCCAGGGGGGTTTGATACCATCTGCTGGAGGGGAGCCCTTAGGGGTATAGGCCTGACCCTCTGCCCACTAAACACAAATCCTACCCACCTCCAAGACTCAGCTACGAGTTATCCTGCCTGCTTCAACTGTCACTGCTGTGGGACTTTGGATGGGTCCCTTCACTTGCTGAACGGTATACACATGAGCCTTGTTCTGAGGACAGATGTGTTCTAAAAGTACAAAGACTTCATAGGGCTCTCTGTGAATCTGCATAGAGTATTCTTCAAGGGCAAAGGAGCATACAGCCATCTCAACCCACCGGTCCCCAAATCCCTTCATACTGATTTGGGACGATTAGGAGCTTAAGAATCACCACAGTGACGTCAGTCCCTCGGGGAGGACCTGGGGTCAAGTGTGGCTGCTGGCCTCTGCCCTAGCTCCAGAATTCAGTGTCTTCCTTAGAAATCCCATGCAGCCCCTCCCCCCTCCCCCAGTCCAGGCCACTAAGTCCCCATTCCTGTCCTAAGCAGCTTTTCTCTGGCCAAACCTCGTCGTACAAAGAGAAGAGTTCGCACCACAGCAGACACACCTAAGAACCAGACCTGTTCTGGGGTGACTGTCCCGGAGTCTCCAAAAGGTGCTGAGCCCTTAGGCGCCCCTAGGTTCACTATCCGGTCCAAGTCTCTCTGATTACACCCTTCACTGCTCCAAGCTCCTGGCAGCTGAGTGGCTACAGGCTTTGGGCTTCTTCCACAAGGTGAGCTGGCACAGGCTGGCAAGTCTGTCTGTCTGTTTCTCTCTCTGTCTCTCTGTCTCTGTCTCTCTCTCTCTCTTTCTCTCTCTCTTTTGGGGGGGGTCCCCAAAAGGCAGTGGCCGTCAGCAGAGATGTGTGTCTGCACACTTGCCTGTCGGTCTAGCTGGCTTTTGGCTAGCAGGGGGTAGGGGTACAGTATTTCTGGAGTGGGACCCGAGACTTCAATGGGAAAGACAGTATCTGAGATCCTTGGTTCCAGGGACACAAGCCCTCTCTGGGTCAGCGGATCACAGAGAATAGGAAGGGATCCAGAGGATGGTAGGGTGACCGACAGACACAAAACTGGCGCTGGATTCTGAAAAGCGGGAGTCGGTGAGCAGTCGGGAGTGAGGAGGACCTGGAATCCCTGCAAACGCCCTGGCTCAAGGTTGCTGAAGATCCAAGCAGCCGAACCGCTCTCGGGCCCGGGGAGAGGGAGGGGAGGAGGGGCGGAGGGGAGCGGAGCAGAGGCACCGAGATGGGGAAAGAGCTCCTGGGGGCTCACCTCGGAGTAGACAAAGAGCGGTAGCACTAGTATTGCCAGGAGGAGGTCAGCGGCCGCCAGGCTCAAGATGAAGTAGTTGGTGGGTGTCTGCAGGGTGCGCTCGGAGGCCACGCTCACGCACACGAGCGAGTTCCCCGCCAACACCAAGCTGATGAGCAGCACGCCCCCCACCAGCGCCGCCACGCCTGCGCCCCCAAGCCCGGCGTCAGTACCCAGGGACTCGGGCCCACGCCCGGCCAACAGGCCCCAGTCGTCGACGGTGTTGTCGTTCCCCATGGTGCGCCAGCTGAATGCGCTCTGGCTGGGTGCTGAGCCCTGGGATTTGCCATCAGGGGCTGCCCGGAGTCCCGCCCCCAGCACTCCCAGCCCCGCCCCGGCCCGGCTTGGATTTCTGCACTCTAGGAAACTGGCCGAGGAAGGAATGCTTAATTTCAACAGAGGAGAATTGAGCGAAGTGACTGGCAAAAACAGGCCCAACAGCGGCTGGTGTTTGTGTGATCCGGGCTAATTTGTGCTTCGAAAAACCTACGCGGAGAGCAGGTTGTCTGGACCATACTCGCCAGAGCCAGCCAACTAGCCAGGAGACGCTTAGGACCTTTCAGGCCACCGAATTACCTGTCAGGAGCGCCTCTCCAAGAAGTCTTGGAGAACATGGCGGAACCTATACTCCTGCATTGGTTCAGTGTCCTTCCAGCGTAGGAAGACAGCAGCTCTGGATTCTGCAACAGGCTATAGGTGCCTCATCTCTTTCTCCGACGGTCCTGGGTTAGCCCCTTACCCTTAGGTTTAGCAATACTAAACAAGCTGGCACATCGAGCTCACTCTCCATCGGACACTCACACATGGACAGATGTGCAGCAACGCTTCTGACCCAGGCCGTAGCTGGCCCTACATTCTTACCAGCTCTCTTCCCAAGTCTCTGGCGTTGCCATCTCCATCAGTCAATGCTGAACTGGACCATGGTCAAAATGACACGTGGCCCAGACTAACTTTTTTTCTCTTCTCTTCTCTTCTTTCTCTCTCTTCCTTCCTTCCTTCCTTCCTTCCTTCCTTCCTTCCTTTCTTTCTTTCTTTCTTTCTTTCTTTCTTTCTTTCTTTCTTTCTTTCTTTCTTTCTTTGTGTGTGTATGTGTGTGTGTGTTTGAGGCAGGGTTTCTCTGTGTAGCCCTAGCTGTCATAGAACTCGCTCTGCAGACCAGGTTACCACCAAACTCAGAGACCCTCCAGTCTCTGCTTCAGCCTCTGGAGTGTTGGAATTAGGTGGGTCACCACACCTAGTTCAGCCTTAACCCTTAACCATCCTTGGTGGGCAGCTGAGTGGTTGCCCCATTTCCCACTTTAAGGACACACTTGACCCAACTTCCTTGCCTTTGAGATTGTGTGGACTACCAGCTACCTGTGACATCTGACAAGGACTATCTGAGCTAAGAGTGCTCTCACACCGGGGTCTCTCTCCCTCTCTCCTTCCCCAGGCCACATCTGGAGGCCACACTTTTCACCCTGTGCCAACACTGGACTACAAGAACCTAGGTTGGAACAGGGCAGCACAGGCAGAGTTGACACTATAGAATCACGGCAGTAAGGTCAGTCCCTGAAAGACTGTGAGTTCATGCGGTGAAAGTATATGGGAACTGTGTTGATGGAAGAATTTTTGTGTGGGGGCTTCGTAAGGCTGAGAGATACTTCCTGGAATCCCGTGATGAAAGGGCTATCCCTCAAGGGGATGTGGACTAAACACTCCCTGACGAACATACATCCCTCTGGCAGGAAGGCAGAGAGCTCCCGGGTGTGTGGCATGCTGCAGGGGGTTCTTGCAGGACAAAAGGAGCTGAATTCAACATATTTTAGGGGGATTGGGCCAGCCCCCTAAGAACACATACAGATTGCTCGTGCTGCTGGGCATCTGAGTATACCTAAATCCCTCCTCTAACCCATCCTTGGCTGGTTGATCATAGGGAGCAGATAGACTCTCCTCCCTACTGAAGCCTTCAACAGGGGTGCTTGGTACCAATAACACAAAAATAGGACCTGAGTTGAGCCTCAGAATCTGTGATGAAAAAAAGTTGTCTTCCAAACTCTACACAAGTTCTGTGGCATTTGTGTGCTCATATTCACATGTGTGCACGAATATGCATGTGCACTTGAGGACCCACAAACTACTAATAATAATATGAAAAAACGAACAATTTTCCCCACAACAACTTGTTAGGGTGTGGCAGCAAACTGGGGAAGCCAAGGCAGGAGAACTCTTGTGAGTTTAAGTCTAGTCTGAATTACAAAGTGAGATCCTGTCTCAAAAAACAAAACAAAAAAACCTGGGTGTGGTAGTGCACACTTGCAATCTGAGCACAGAGAAGGTGTAGCAAGGAGAATTAGTTCAAGGTCATTTGTGGATACATAGCTGGTTTAAAGCTAACTTGGGCTCCCCGGGAGACCCTGCCAAAAACAAACAAAAAAACAAAAAAACCTAAACTAAACTAAAAAAGTTCAATGAATTGTGTGTGTGTGTGTGTGTGTGTGTGTGTGTGTGTGCATGCTGAGGCCAAAGAGTCAACATCAGATGTCTCCCTAATTGCTTTCCACTGCATCTTTTTTTTTAAGATTTATTTATTTATTATGTATGCAGCATGTATGCCTGCAGGGCAGAAGAGAGCTCCAGATATCATTACAGATGGTTGTGAGCCACCATGTGGTTGCTGGGAATTGAACTCAGGACCTCTGGAAGAGCAGTCAGTGCTCTTAACCTCTGAGCCATCTCTCCAGCCCTCCACTGCATCTTTGGAGGAAGGGTCTTTTATTGAGCCTGGAGCTTCCTGAACAGGAGAACATGGCTGGCCAGCAAGCGCCAGGATCCTCCTGTCTCCACATCCCACCTAGAATTACGAATATGCTGCAGTGTCCTGCAGTGTCCCTTGGTTTTTCCAGTGGGTTCTTGGGACTGAACTCAGATTCACACACTGGTGTGAGAAGCACTTTACTGACTGAGCTGTCTCCCGGGCCAAGCCGATCTCACAGTTGTTGAATTTATGATCCTTCTGTCATCGATTCTGGAGTCCTGGGTTGCAGGTGTTTGTTTGCACCATCAGCCTCTGGTGCTGAACACTGGACTCACTTTTCGTGTGCTAGGCAAGCATTCTACCAATGCAGCCACATTCCTAGACCCAAGTCAGATTTAATGTCAAACTTAAAGCTGTAAATTCTAGGAAAGGATGGGAGAAAACCTTTGTGACCTGGGATCAGACAAACGAGGAGGCAAGTGAGGTGAATAATGTCAAAATTAAAAACTCCTAGCCACAGGATGGATGGCAATATTATCAAGATACATGTCCACCAAATATCATGTATAGATACCAATTACAAAACGGAGTCTTGCCTGGGTGGTGGCAATACGTGCCTTTATAAATCCCAGCACTCGGGAGACAGAGGCAGGTGGATCTCTGTGAGTTTGAGGCCAGCCTAGTCTACAGAGTGAGATCCAGGATAGCCAGGGCTACACAGAGAAACCCTCTCTTAAAAAATAAAAAAGAACAATAAAACACACAGAGGCCGGGCGGTGGTGGCACACACCTTTAATCCCAGCACTGGGGAGGCAGAGCCAGGCAATCTCTGTGAGTTCGAAGCCAGCCTGGTCTACAAAGCAGGTTCCAGGAAAGGCACAAAGCTACACAGAGAAACCCTGTCTCGAAAAACAAAAACAAAAACAAACAAACAAACAAACAAAAAACCATACAGAGAACTCTCAAAATTCAACAGCAGTGACCACAGAAAGAAAACTCTTTTTAAAAATCCTCTTTTGAATGTAAATGCAGAAATTCCCAGCAAAAGCTGGTTTAGAGCACTGGCTGCTTTTCCAGATGACATGGGTTCAATTCCCAGCACCCACATGGCAGCGCATAACTGTAACTCGTTTCAGGGGATCCAATACCCTCTTTCTGGCCTCTGAAGGCACCTGTGGTGCACATACGCACATGCAGGTAAAACACTCATACACATAAAATAAAAATAGACAAGTCTTTAAAAAAATTTTCAGCAAAATCCCACTGCAGTTTTTAAGAATTATGTACCATGACCCAGGAGGATTTTTCCCAGGACTGCAAGAATTCTAGAGATGAAACACAACCAATATAACACTCCATAGTAATAGAACAAAGAAAAACCCCACAGAGGCTCAAGTCCCATTTTATTAATTAAACATGGACATGATTTGACCCTTGATCATCTCAACTGAATCGGAAAAAACATTTTTCAAAAATCTGCCACCCTAAACCAGGTGTGGTGGCACACATCTTTGAGTCCAACATTCAGGAGGCTGAGGCAGGAGGATTACAAGTCTGAGAGCAGCCTGGGCTGCACAGGAAGACCCTGTCTCAAAGCACTAAGGGCTGAGAATGTGGCTCACGGTAAAGTACTTATCTAGAATGTCCAGTGCCCTGGCCCCGGGTCAACATGGGGGATGGAGAGGACAGTACGAAACATTTTCTTACTCATTAGAACAAGATAAATGATGGAGTAAGTGTGGAGGTGGGGGACTGGTGGGGGCTGGGAAGAGGCCAAGATGGGGTGGCTGGGGAGATGGCTGCTGCACAAATGTGAGAAGCAGAACTTAACTTCAGAGTCCCAGAAACCACGTAAACATGCAGTGAGTGGCAGTAACTCCAGCCACAGGAAGCAGAGACGGGACAAGCTGTCCAGTGAGAATAGTCGTATTGGAAAGCTCTGGTTTGACTGAAAGACCCTGCCTCAGTGAATGAGGCAGAAGTGTGATCAAGGTTAACTCCTAACACCAACCTCGGGCCTCCAACTACAAGCACCCGCATGCACACACACTCATACAATGTGTTCAGACACATGTCAAACATGTATATATACTTGCACACCACACACACATACACATACACATGGCCTATAATGCAACAACCCCTTGGAGTTGTAATTTATCCAGACTGGGACAGGCTGAGCCAGCAACCTGAGGGTCCCAGCCATCATTACTTCATGTGGGAAGACCAAGGACATTATAAATTTAATTTGGAAGACTCCTTGTAAAGTGATAGATAAGAAACCATAGAAGGCCTGAATGAAACCATGTAGTGATCTTTCTGTGATGAAATGTTTCCAGAAAGAAAAAAAAACAAAAAACAAAAAAACTTCCAAGAGGACACACTTCACTATGTGCACAGGGGCACACAACTCAATCTGTCCCTCTGGAGCACCTGGGAAAACAAATGGCAGTCATTACCTTTGTCCTGGTGTCCAAAGGAAGCAGGTAGAGGAAGACAAAAGCCTTGCAGCTGTCTGTCTACCCTGTTCAGTCACCATCACGGTGATTGAGAAGGACACCAGTGTCTGCCGGGCGGTGGTGGCACACTCTAATCCCAGCACTTGGGAGGCAGAGACAGGCAAATCTCTGAGTTTGAGGCCAGCCTGGTCTACAGAGTGAGCTCCAGGACAGCCAGGGCTGCTTCACAGAGAAACCCTGTCTCAAAAAAAGCAAAAAGAAAAACAAGAAGAAGAAAAAAGAAAAGGGTGACACGAGTGTCATCACGCTTGTCCCTAACGAGCAGCACACCCGTGACCACCCTTCACCAGAAGACAGGTTCTGGTCAGCCTTGCACTCTATCCTCGTGCATATGAACACGGTATAAGCATTGGGGGAAAGGCATGGATGTGGAAAACATAGGTGTGATCTTCCTGACAACCGGGCATATGCATTCTGTGGACTGGTGGACTTGGTGTACCAGGGCTTGGCTCCCCCTGTGCTCCAAGCTGTTCTGCAGTGGACAAGAGTCGATGTAAACCACAGACCGAAAGCACCCCTGGGGTTGCTGGCCTCAGGAAGGACACTGAGTTGGTGACTAGGGACTGTGAGGCTTCATAAGCCCATATGAGAGATGCCCATCTTTATCTGTAGGAAAGACCAGAAGCTAAATTTGGTTAAGAGAATCCATTTGAACGGCTAGTTTTCAGGTGATGAGCAAGGTTTTGACAGCTGTAATGGCCACCTGTGGGCTTCTGCTTCAAGGCTGTGTGGCCCTTGCACATCTCTAGACACTGCTGGCCAGTGTGAGGGTTTTGTGCCATCCAGTCCATGGGCACTGACCATCTCCAGTGCTGTTGAACTGTTATAACTCCAACAACATGGCCCAGAGCGTACTCCAGCTCAGCCTGGCCTGAGACTGACATTCTCAAGCAGAACCTGCAAGAAGCTGTGGCCCAATTCAAGACCAGGTCTAGGACCAAGGGCTCCCTTCCTTGGCAGCACAGAGCTTTGGCAGACCATTCATAGGAAGTCTCCCACAAGTTACCCACCACTTAGCCTGTCCTCTACTTTTTCAGATGAGGTCAGATATGTAGCCCAAGCTGGTCTTGGACTTGCAGAGATCTTTTTCCTGTCTCTCAGGTTCTGTGTTTACAGGCATCACATCACCACACCTGGCCACCTGGCCCTTCTTGAGGGGTACATTGAGGTGGCAGTGATTTTTCTGCATCTTTGCTCTGCCCCAGGAAGCTAATTGCTAGGAGCATCTGCTAGGAGACCTAGGCAAGGGCCTTCGGGGAGCATAGACCTCAACTCTACTCCCCATCCTTGCAAGCCTCAGATTCCATTGCCTGCTAAGAACTATTCTGTCACCAGCTGCTGCCAAATACCAGATGGAAGCAGAAACATTTGGGGAAGGTGATTCATCCCTCTGGTAATCAGGCCAGCCTGTCAGGAACATGGAAGAAAACAGCCAAGGCATCCCTCTCCCCACTTCTTGTTGTTTGCTTTTGTTTTGAGACAGTCTCTCTTTGTAGCCCTAGCTGAAACTGTCTACAGAGACCAGGCTGGCCTTGATCTCACAGAGACTCACATGCCTGTCTCCTGAGTGCTGGGATTAAAAAAAGCGTGTACCACCATGTCAGTCCACAGTAGGTTCCTTTTTTGGTTTTGTTTGCTTGTTTGGTTGGTTTTTCAAGACAGAGTCTCTTTTTGTAGCTCTGGCTGAGCTCAAACTCACAGAGATCCTCCTGTCTCTGCCTCCCAGATTAGAAGCATATGCCATCATTCTCAGGTCTCAGGGTACTTCTCAAGCCCTTTCTAAACACAACCTCAACCAGCTGTCACCCTTCTCTGACCTCAGGGTATAATGGCCCCTACAGGGTAGTCACCATTGTCCTATGCCTCCCCCTGGCCTGACTATCTTCTGGATGAGGTCCTGTGCACATCAGGATGCCTGGCTGGCAGAGGACTACCTCCTGCCTACCACTGTTCTTGTAGGTCCCTGCTCACTAACCACCTGTCTTCTTCCTTCTGCTATTTACTCAGGGATTTGATTCTAGCATAATTTCTATGGTTCCACTGGTCAGGACTGCCAGATGCTTTTCCCCCCTGCAGTCCTGAGTATTGAACCTAGGCCTCATGACACTGGGCAAGCATTGTACCACTGAGCTGTGTCTCTAACACACACACACACACACACACACACACACACACACACACACACGCACATTTATAGCAGCTTTATTTATAGTTGCCTGAACTTGGAAACAATGCAAATGTCCTTCACTGGGTGAGTGGCTAAACACACTGGTCCATTCACAGAGGAAGGAACATTTGCTAAGCCCTAGAAAGAACTGAGCTACTGAGCCCTGAAAAGACTCAAAGGAGATGTAAATGATTATTGCCAAATGAAAGAAGCCAGTGTGGGACTGGCAAGGTGGCTCGGTGGGTAAAGGCCCTTGCTGCCAAGCCTGCCTTGAGTTTGATCTCTGGAATCCACAAGGAAGAAGGAGAAAGCCAACTCCTAAAAGCTGTCCTCTGGCTTCCATGTACGCACCCACCTACCTACCCACACAAATAAGCAAATGTAGTCTTTAAAATTTAGAAGACCCTGGGCGGCGGTGGCACATGCCTTTAATTCCAGCACTCAGGAGGCAGAGCCAGGTGGATCTCTGTGAGTTTGAGGACAGCCTGGTCTACAAAGAGAGATCCAGGACAGGCACCAAAACTACACAGAGAAACCCTGTCTCGAAAACAAACAAACAAACAAAAATTTAGAAGCTATTGTGAAAAGGATGCAACCTATACTTCCAACCCTGACACTCTGGAACAGGCACCACCACCCGCATCAATGATCAGGAGTCGGCCGGACAATGGTGGTGCACGCCTTTGATCCCAGCACTCAGGAGGCAGAGCCAGGAGGATCTCTGTGAGTTTGAGGCCAGGCTGGGCTACCAAGTGAGTTCCAGGAAAGGCGCAAAGCTACACAGGGAAACCCTGTCTCAAAAAAACAAAACCAAAAACAACAACAACAACAACAACAACAACAACAAAAATCAGGAGTCTAAGGGCAGGGGGAAGAAGGCTCCACAGGGAATTTTCAGGGCTATAACTCTTTTTGATATGTGGTGTTGGATCCAAGAATGTACACTGTCCAAGAATGTAAAACCCCCAAAGTGGCCCCTGGTGAGAATTGCAGGCCTTGAATATACTGCTCTGTTGACCATGGTTCACACTGGGTGGTGGTGGCAGGGGCAGATTGATCTTTGTGAATTTGAGGCCGGCCTGGACTACAGAACAAGTGTCAGGATGCCCAGGCAGGGCTACACAAAGAAACTGTGACAAATGTACCTCTTTAGTGCCAGAGCGTTTTGTTTACTTTCTTTGTTGGTTTGTTTTTTTGAGACCAGGTTTCTCTGTGTAACAACCCTGGCTGTCCTGGACCTCGCTTTGTAGACCAGGCTGGCCTCGCACTCAGAGATCCACCTGCCTCTGTCTCCCAAGTGCTGGGATTACAGGCGTGCACCACCACTGCCCAGCAGTTTTGTTTACTTTTAAGGGTCTCATCACAGCCCTTTTGACCTGAAGCTTGCTGCACTTCTCCTACCTCTGACTCCCAAAAGCTAAGGTATAAGTGCATTACTAGTGCCTTGTCCCCCACCCCATCTTTGTGTTGCTGTTTCTTTCCAGACAGTGTTCCTCTGTGTAGCTCTGACTACCCTGTAACTCACTTTGTCCATCAGGCTGACCTCAAACTCAGAGATCTGCCTGCTTCTGTTTCCTAAGTGCTGAGATCTGGCTGCTTCCCCCAACCTTTTTTTAATAGCTGGGCAGTGGTGGTGCATGCCTTTAATCTCAGAACTCAGGAGGCAGAGGCAGGCAAATCTCTGAGTTCAAGGCTAGCCTGATCTACAGAGTGAATTCCAGGACATCCAGGGCTACACAGAGAAACTCTGTCTATAGGGAAGAAAAAGTTTGTTGTCTGTTTCTGTGTATACTTGTGTGCCTGTGGGGAATGTGACTACAGTGCCTGTAGAGGCTAGAAGGCATCAACTCCCCTGGAGCTGCAGTTACAGGCAGTTGAGAGCCACCCTGTGTGGGTGTGGGTGTGGGAACGGAACTGAGGTCCTCTGCAAGAGCAGTATGCTCTCTTAACCACACTTCCAATAACTCCTATTCCTCACTTCTTAACACAAGGGGATTCTAGGTGGGGGAGTATGAGAGGGGCATTGAGGAACTGAATGCCATGCTTTCGGTTCAGTTTTTCTGTAAACTGAAAATGTCTCTAAAAAAAAAAGTCTACTAACTGTTTTCCAAGTCTCATGTGGAGGGCTGGGGAGGAGAGCTCACTTAACGGAGTGCTAGCCTAGCATGTGTGAAGCCCTAAGTTCTATTCTTAGCACCACAAAAAACCAGGCATGTTGCCACACACCTGTAATACTGGTACTCCAGAAATACTGGCAGGAAGAGCTGAAGTTCAAGGTTATCCTAAATGATGTAACAAATTCCTGAGGCCAGCCTGGGCTACATAAGACCTTGTCTCAAAGATTCAAAGCAAAGAACTCCAAAGCTCAAAACCTAATCCCTCCCCTCAAAATACAAGCAGAGCTGGACTTGGTGCTCCCTGATTTCAATCTCTGCTTTTGAGAGGCTAAGGCAAGAAGATTGCTGAGGGTTCCGGGCCAACATGGACTATCTAGTGAGTTCAAAGGCAGTCTGAGCTATATACTAGGTCTCCAAAAACCAAAACAAACCAAAACATTCCCAATAACAACAACAACAAAACCCACATGATTTTTACTCAAGAGTTAGTTTCATAACAGTTTGTTAGGTTTGTAATTTGATTTGTTTGTTGGTTTGTTTTTTGAGACAGGGTTTCTCTGTGTTAAGCCCTGGCTGTCCTGGAACTCACTCACTCTGTAGACCAGGCTGGCCTCGAACTCACAGAGATCCACTTGCCTCTGTCTCCTGTAATTTGATTTTAAGGATTGTCTTTTCATTTTGGGTTTCAGCGCTGCGTTGAACCATGCTAGACAAGTGTTCTAGCACTCAAGTCCCGGACTCCAGGGATGAAGATGTTTTGCAAGCCTATTTCCATCAACCCCCACTCATAACTCCTCCTCTTCATTCCCCTACAACCTCTAAGGCCTGCTTTTCGCTTGTTCTAACCCATCTCTACCTCCTGCTTCCAACATGAATTGGCTGTTTTCTCCCATCCGAAAATGCAACCTCAGGGGCCTAAGAAGGTTCCATCTTTGCTTTGCATGTTGGGCTGCCCTTTCAGGCGGTACCCTGCATCCGTTGCCCCCCAGCCCTGGTCTCTCTGGAGCTCTAGGACTCTGGTCTCCTTTCCCTGTCAGTCGTCAGTCGTCCACTGGCCCCTCCGAGGCTTCTCAAGACACCCACAGCCCCTTCCCAGGAAGAGTGGTCCAGGGTCTTGGTCTAGGCTGGGCGCCAGTATGAACTGAGGCTCGAGAGGCCTCGCAGTGCTATTCCCTCCGCTTGTTCTGAACCGTCAAACCCTGTTCGCTGCCCCTGGTCCCAGATGGAGGTGTCCAGTTCGCTACCTAGTAGCTACTCCCCCCGCCCAGCAGGCTGAGGGGCGCCAACGCGGCGGTGGGGACGGGAGGTGGCCGGACGACAGCTGGGGGGGCGGCCCTGACCTTCCCGCAATCGATGGGGCGCGGCCGGCCGCGCGGAGCCGGGGCGGTGCCGGAGCCCCCAGCCTGCCGCCAGGGCAGCTATAAAGCAGGGGCGCAGGGCTCAGGCTGCAGCTGCAGCGCTCAGCACACACGGAGCCCGACCATGCCCACCCTGCTGCTGCTGCTGCTGCTCGCTGGCTCGGCCGCACTCCCTGCGCCCCCCAGGTGAGCTGGGTCGTGGGCGGGGGGGATCCACAACACCACGGCCACTCCCACAGGCCCACACTGAGTACTCTGACCCTCCTCACCCCGCCCCTCCCCAGGATCCCAAGACACTCAGACGGGACGTTCACCAGCGAGCTCAGTCGCCTGCAGGACAGCGCCAGGCTGCAGCGCCTGCTGCAGGGTCTTGTGGGGAAGCGCAGGTGAGCAGGCGTAGGTAGAACTCTCCAGACTTGCTCGTGTGGGACAGGCCTGGTATGGTCTATCAGCAACCCGCTGCATCCCAGTACTACCACTAATTCTAATTTGGTTTGGGGGGCAGTGACCAGGACACAGAAAATATCCCAGAGAACAGCCTGGTCCGGTCCAAGCCCTCAGAGGACCAGCTCTGCTTGCTGTGGTCGAATACTCAGGCTCTACAGAACTGGTGAGCACTCCATCCTCAGCTGGACTCCTAAAGTACCCTCCTGTTCCCTAGCTATGTGGGTACACACATGCATTCTGATGGTCAGTCCCAGTCTCCTAACCACCTGTCTCCTTCCCCAGGCTGCTCCCCAGGCTTCCCCTGGATGGGTCCTGGTCTTCCTGGCTGCCTTCTGGACCAAAGCCTGCTATCGAAGTTTCGGAGTGGACTGAAGCAACCAGGCAGCCCAGATGAGGGAGGAAGGGGAATCTCCAGGAGCTGGCTGGAGCTAGGGTTTGGTTGTCCTTAGTATCAATAAAGAAGGAATTTAGACCCTGGTCTTTTAGCTCATGGTGTGTGATGTCTAATTAAAAAAAAAAAAAAAAAAGACAGCCCTTGCTCAGTGAGCCTCGCAGGTGTGGACAGGTCCATCCACCCTCATTCAATGGCTAGGACCACACCCAGTTGCTCTTTGACCCTGGGAGATCGGCTAGGATATTTCTTCCTTATCTCTGGTATCAACTGGACTCCTCTTTTCCTAGGTGACCCCGTCCCCCGTCCCCCCAGTGTCCCAGTCCTGTGGTCCACATAGCAAAATTTCCAGGGATCAGAGATCCCAGCCCTTGTCCAGCCATATGTGGTCAGGGTACATGAAATGGTGGGTAGGCACAGGCAGGAGTGGAAGGACCTGTGTACATCCTGGCTCTACGTGTCTGTGTGGTCTTGGCACAACCCTGAAGCCTGGATAGGGATGTCATCTCCCAGTAGACAGCTGTGGGACCACTGGCAGGGTCATGAGACAAATTGTTCAGTCCTGATAGAGGTCTGGAGCCTCAGGAAGGTTCTCAGGCATCCAGAGCAGCCCTGTAGAGGCCCAGGGTAGTGAGGGCCCTGCAGGCCCTTTCAACACAGCACCACCTACCACCCTCCTGGTTCTACTTAAGGCCTCTCCCCAGCTCTGAGGGCTTGTAGGGGACAGAGGAGGGAGCGAGAAAGGCTGGAGCAGGTCTAATGGAGCCTTGGGCTGTGTGTTCACCAGGATTCCTGTCTTCCATCAGATACTGGCCCCCTCTTCAACACCAGTTCCCAGCTAAGGCAGGAAGGCTTCATTTGCATCCTATTACCAAGGCCCTGCCAGGCCTGGCCAGGCCCTACCCTGAGGGATCTGCTTGCTGTATTTCCCAGACAACTAAGAGCATACTGGGACACAGTCTTTTCCTTTGGGAGTGGAACAGGGAAGGGAGGTGACATAATGTGGCTTCAGGAATTTTGCTAAAAGACATTGAAGAGAAAGAGACAAGATGAGGTTATCCTGATGTGGGTTATAGTAGACCCAAGACCAAATGACTCAGCCCACATCCCTGTCCTTGCCCCCAGCTCCCCAGGCCTGCCCTAGCTCCTTCTATCCCTCTTCCAGTTCCTCCAGCCCTATTCCAGCTCACCCAGCCCTTCCCAGTACCCCAGTGTTCCAGCCCTGCCCCAGCTCCCCCCAGCCTTATTCCACCCCGACAGGCCTGCCTCAGCTCCCCAGATCTATGAATGGTTTTAGCTCCTCAGCCCTGACTCAGCCTCCTTAGACCTGTGGCCCCAGCCTTGTCCTAGCTTTACCAGGCTTATTCCCCACACCCAGTGGTTCTTATGTTTTTTACACCTCATGTGTAGTGTCAATGGGTTGAGTCCCCACTTAACTTCCTGGAAGTCCAGGCTGAAATATGACCTCATGTCCCCTCTTAGTGCCGGCCAGCGGGAGCCCCCTTGGTAGAGGCCATCAGTAAAGAGTCATAAAATGAGGCGGTGCCTGGCAGGGGCGAAGGTCACCAAGGCAGGAACTGTACCAGCCCTGGAACAAGGCAGCTGGACCCTTCTTCCAGGTGACAGCCGCCACTATGGGGGCTCCGGCCCTCCTGTGGCCTCCACTGCTGTTGCTATTGTTCATAGTGCTGTTTGGCCAACCTCCCGGGACCTTGGGCCAGGACCAAGGTATGTGCTGGACAGGGGCAGGATGGGTAGGCAGCAGAGCTTGGGTGGAAGGCACCAACTTCTCCTTTGCAACTTTCTAGTCTGCTCTGTGAGCCAAACGGTTTTTCAAGTTGAGGAGAACTCAAATATTTCTAAGCCACTGGTGAACATTTCGACCCCAAAAGACCTGTGGGTGACCCTGGGATCCTCGTCCACTCCTTTCGCATTTAAGATCGTGGACAATCAGCTGTTTCTCAACGTGACTCCAGATTATGAGGTACACAGTCCGTAGGCTGGATGGAAGGTGCCCCATGGGGACACACATGAGCACCCTCTCCCCTATCCTGGAAGCGATTCAGGGGAGGAGGGGTTAATGGCTCTATGTCTCCCAGGTAGTGAGGAGTACCTTCAGGCCCAGTACTTGGTTGGTGCTGAGGATAGGACCATTTGGGGACAAAGTTGCCAGATGCCCCCCTACATCCAGGATTTGCCACCGATGACAGGGGCCCTGGAGAAGTTACGGGCTCTGCTTGTGGTGCTCTACTTCCTATGGGGCAGCTGATTCATAGGGCACTGGCTTCCTCCTCAGGAAGCCACATCACTGGAAGCAGTCCTGGAGTGCAAGAGAGGAGAGGCTCTGGTAAGTCAACCCCGTTATCTGACCACCCCTGCCTTCTGTCAGAGTACCTCAAGACCACTCCTCCATGACCTCACCCTGTGGAGTCTGGACACCAGCTCTCTACTGGCTACTGTACCCACACTTCTTTGAGCCCAGACTCTTCCCTGAGCTCTAGACTCAAACTCGGCTAACTTAGGGCCGTGTATTAAGTCATACTCTGAGACCGCAAGTCTGCCCCTCACCCCTTGCCTGGAAGACATCTTCACCCCAGCCTCTTAGCCCACTTTTCCGTCACCCCACCCAAGGCACTCCATTGGCTGTGCCTCAGACTCAGAAGTTCTCTTCCTACCTCGAGTCCCATGGGGCTTTAATCAACACAACTCCTTTCCGACCTTCCAGCAGATGCACTTACTGCTTTCTTGTCCCTGGCCCTCCTCAATCCCTGCTCCACCCAGTGAGTCCCTAGAGAGTGACAACCAGACCCTGCCCAGCCTCACACAGAAACTTCCACATTTTCTTACTGGAACTCAAAGCTAATTTCACAGCTGGGCAGGCAAGGCTAGGGTATGCAAACACTGGCTTAGGGTAGACATTCCTTATGCCTGCTCAGGTCAGCATGGAAACATCATCTTCTCAGGGGATGCCTAACCCTCCCCTCCTACTCTACATTGTCCACCTACCCTACCCCATACATCTTCGCCCTCAGCCCTCAGCCTATACTACGATTTCAGCCTTTTACTAAAGGAAACTTGCAGCTATAACAGGCCACACACCACCAAAAGCGATTCTCACACCCTGCATTCCTACCCTGTACCATGACGTTACCCACTCATATCTCAGCTCATGTCTCTATAGATAATAATTTAAAAAATAAACTTCAGGTTGGAAATTTAGCAAGTGCAAGGCCCTGGGTTCAATCCTCAGCTCAAAAAAACAAAACAAAACAAACAAACAAAAACCTTCATTTTTAGGTATAGTTTTGTGGTAGGGTACCTGCCTAGTAACGGTTGAGGCCCTGGGCTTCACCCTCATCACAAAAATGCACAACACACACACACACACACACACACACACACACACACACAGGCGTAACAACCATGGCCTTGACATCTGTCACTGGAGTAGAGCAGCCTTTCCTCTCTGTCCTCCAGCACTCAGCTGTGTTCACCTCTCCCCCTGGCTCCCAGGAAGCTCTCTCCCATGGGATGTAGCCAGTTGATTTTAGCCTGAGTCTCCTTTCTCTGCTGGTCTCTTGGGGATCTGTTTTTGAGGCTGTGAGACTGCTCACAGTTTTCTTCCCTTGATGATGTTTTGCTGGCATGTCCCCAGGCTTGCCCCCTTATTTCTCTTCAGCACACTCACCACACACACACACACACACACACACACACACACTGCCACACTCTAAAATGTAGTTTAGTTTTTTTGTTGTTTTTTGGGTTTTGTTTTGTTTTGTTTTTGTTGTTGTTGTTGTTTGCTTTTTGAGACAAGGTTTCTCCATGTAGTTTTGGTGCCTGTCCTGGATCTTGCTCTGTAGACCAGGCTGGTCTCGAACTCCCAGAAATCCACCTGGCTCTGCCTCCCAAGTGCTGGGATTAAAGGCGTGCACCACTGCCGCCCAGCTTATACATATGTATGTATGTATGTATGTATATGTATATATGCATGTATGTATATATATATATATATATATATATATATATATATATATATATATATATATATATATATACACACACACAATCTGAGTTCCTCCTAGAACAGGAGCCTACAGGCCGCTACACTGTTGATGCTACCAATGTCTGTTGAATGAAAGAACAGAAGAGTGAATGAATGAATGAACTGGTAAAGGAGGAAGGAATTCATGATGGGGGCATCAGAACATAGTTCCTTAGCCAGGGGTTGACTTGGTTGACTTTTCTACAGGTGACGGTGTTGAGGGTGTTTGTGGCTGTCCTGGATGTCAATGACAACCCCCCAGTGTTTCCCTTTACAATCAAGAGCTATAGTGTAGCAGAGGTGAGTCCAACGGAGCCAGAGCAGGTGGCTTCTGAGTATGGAGAAGGAAAGGGGACAGAGGGCTATCTGGGGGACACCATCAGGGAGATTCATATACAGAAGCCACAGCATGGCTGGATCGACCTTGTCTCCATCCCCAGGACACCAGAGTGGGTACAACAGTCATCCCTGAGACAGAACTGGAGGCCAAAGACGCTGACAAAGATGACACCCTATTTTACACCCTCCAAGAAGTGACCCCGGTCAGTGCTTCCCCTGACCCCCCTCATTATTGACCCTTCCCTTCTGATGATAAATGTGTCAGTTCCTCCACCTTCCAGAGTCTCATGTTGTGCCCTCTTTCCCCCTTCCCAGAATGCTAGCAACTTCTTCTCCCTCGTGGGGGTAAACAACCCTGCTCTGAGGCTGCAGCACGCCCTCGATTTCTACAAGACTCAGAATATGACCTTCAAGCTGCTGGCACGGGTAAGCAGATCACAGCTACCTGAGTCCTGCATAGTCTAGGCCTATCCAAGCCATGGTGGGCCTGACCTGTCAGGGCTGGCTGTTACTACAGGATACTTGGGATGAACACACACAGCCCAGCCACACGGCCAATGCCACCCTGGTCCTGAACGTGCTTCCAGCTGACCTACGGACCCCCTGGTTCCTGCCTTGCTCCTTCTCAGATGGCTACTACTGCATCCAGGCGCAGTACCATGGGGTGGTCCCCACGGGACACATACTGGTAATGGGGAATAAGAAAGCCCAGAGTCTGACTTGAATCCAGAGCCAAGTCAGAGAAGGTTCAGGATAGAGATCCAGCAGTGGTCCTGTGCTCCTTGAGTGGCTTAGGCAATTTTGTGATTTTTTTTTTCTTTTGGAAACTAATATGAATGAATAATCATTCATTAACTATCCCAGCCTTTGGTGGGAACTATAGACACAAATCAGTGATGTCAGCTGGGATGGGAGGACGTTAGGGGCTGGGCTGATGCTGATGGGACTACTACATCCTTGCCCAGCTGACAGGCTCCTGAGGCATGAGAGCCTACTGGGCAGGCGGGGTCCAGCCAACGCTACCACAGCCTCCACTGGCACGCAGAGAGGCACACATGGAGGCTGCAAGTCTTCCTTTCTAAGTTCTCGCTGCCACTGAGCCCTGCTGTGGTTGCAGCCCTGCCCCCAGCAGGCACTGCCCCTGCCCCCATGCTCCAGTTCATGTTTCAGGCCTTGAGGGACAACAAAAGAGTAAGAACTGGGGTCATTCAACCTCAAGATATCCCTATCCCTACAGCCATCCCCCGTCATCTTGAGTCCCGGTCCCATCTACGCTGTGGACGGAGATCAGGGCATTAACCAGCCTATCATCTACAGCATTGTAGCGGGTGAGTGAGGGCTAGCCCCATAGCACCTGGACCCTACAACAGAGGAACCAGACGCCAAACTCCATCCTGAATTCTCCCAGGAAACACGGATGGCACATTTATCATCAACGCAGACTCTGGCAACCTCACGATGGCCAAAAGTATCCCCAGCCCCATGATCTTCACCCTGCTGGTCAGGGTGGGTACCAGTACTGGATGACAGATGGGTCTCCTGTATTCCCTTGAACCCCAGCTGCAGCCCAGCTGCAATGAGTCCCATTAGTCATTCCTGTTTCCCCTGACTCCCCAGGCTGATCAGGCTGATATGGCCCGCTACTCAATGACCCAGGCCGTTGTGGAGGCTCGTGGTGGAGAACTCCAGTTCTCTCAGAGCCTGTACCATGGCACAGTGGCGCTTGGTTCTGAGGCTGGTACAGAAGTAAAAGACAGGACCTCCCCTTCTGAGATCCTGAGGATCCAGGCTCAGTACCCAGGCTTCCCGGTATGCAGTCCCTTCCTGACCACCTAGGAACTCTCTAAATATGCCTGGACTCTAGTTCTCTGTGTGGGCAGCTTGGGATGGACAGTAGGGCACCCAAGCCCAGGTCTCACTACAGTCTCACTTAGGACCTCAACTCAGACATCACATATCGAATCACCAACTCCTCAGATTTCAAGATGAACGAGGATGTCATGCTGACCACTGTGGCTATGAAGCGTGCAGAAGTCATCTATGTACAGGTGGAGTGTGGAATAAGGGGATCAAAGGTGTGGGGTAAAGAGGGACCCAGGAGGAACAAGCTCCTTTCCTGACCCAGGTAGAAGCTACCAGTACTGTGACTAAGGACACAGCCACCACTGTTGTTGAGATCCAAGTGCCAGAGCAGGAGCCTCCCTCCACAGGTGAGCTCCAGGGCCCCCAAGCAGGGTGGCTCCTCCTCTGGGACAGGCATATTTGAGGACAGAGGCAAACCCAAGTTCTGTCCATGCAACCCCCAGAGTCCCCTACACCCCCAGAAGCTGGAGGAACAGCTGGGCCTTCAAGTAGCACCACTTTGGAAGCCCCCACGACCTCTGGGACCTCTCAAGGACCTGCTACAACCAGCTCTGGGGGAAGTGCTGGCCCATTCCCACCCTCAGGCACAACTCTAAGTCCCCCTGCCTCTGCCTCATCTACACCTGGGGGGTTCCCTACTCTTGGAATCAGCACCTCCCCCCAGACAGCCATTCCTGGTGGGGGCTCAACACAGACCCCCAAACCAGAGACCTCTCAGCCAGTGGTCCCCATTACAGGAACAAGTACTTCTCAGCCAGCTACACCCAGTGGGGGCTCAACACAGAACCCCCAGCCAGGAACCTCTCAGCCAGTGGTCCCCAGTACAGGAACAAGTACTTCTTCTCAGCCATCCACACCCAGTGGGGGCTCAACACAGACCCCCCAGCCAGGAACCTCTCAGCCAGTGGTCCCCATTACAGGAACAAGTACTTCTTCTCAGCCAGCCACACCCAGTGGGGGCTCAACACAGAACCCCCAGCCAGGAACCTCTCAGCCAGTGGTCTCCATTACAGGTATGAGTACCTCTTCTCAGCCAGCCACACCCAGTTGGGGCTCAATACAGACCCCCCAGCCAGGAACCTCTCAACCAATGGTCCCCATTACAGGTATGAGTACCTCTTCTCAGCCAGCCACACCCAGTGGGGGCTCAACACAAACCCCCAAACCAGGAACCTCTCAGCCGACAGCCACCGCATCCACCAGGAGCCCCACATCCCTCAGGTAGTCCACGCATTGTTTGCCCTGGAATCACTATCACCCTTCTTAACTCAGACAGGGGTTCCAGGGATGTGCTGTAGGACAGGGTCCACCCAGGCTGGCCTGACCACACTGGCCACCTCCAAGGAGTCTGTGTCTAGTCCCAGACAGATGGCTCCAGCGGGGCAGAATGGGGTGAGCTGAAGGAGGTATGGGGATACAGGAGCAGATTTTGGAGCCAGCAAGTCCCATAATTCCCAGGATAATCAATATTTAGGACCAATAATTAGGGAGGTACAAGATAAAAATTAAGATTTTATGGCTGTCAGGTTGTGCTAATGTATCCCTTTAATTCCAGCACTAGGGAGGCAGTGAAAGGCAGATCTCTGTGAGTCCAAGGCCAGCCTGGTCCATATAGTGAATTCCAGCCCAGCCACAGCTACACACAGAGAACTTACCTTTAGAAAAATAATTATGAATCAGTGGC
This sequence comes from Onychomys torridus, assembly GCF_903995425.1. Classification (NCBI taxonomy): domain Eukaryota; kingdom Metazoa; phylum Chordata; class Mammalia; order Rodentia; family Cricetidae; genus Onychomys; species Onychomys torridus. The sequence continues at coordinate 118,981,586 of NC_050443.1, read as the reverse complement.
AGTGGTACGCACCCTTAATCCCAGCACTTGAGAGGTAGAGACAGGCAGATCTCTGAGTTTGAGGCCAGCCTGGTCTACAGAGGGAGTTCTAGGATAGCCAGAGGTATAGAGAGAAAACCTGTCTCAAAAAAAAAAAAAGAAGAAAGAAAAGAAAGAAAGAATTATTATTATGTCTGGATGTAGTGGTGCATGCCTGTGATCCCAGCTAATGGAGAGACTGAGGATCACTTAAGCCTAGGAATTCAGGGCTAATCTGGGCAATATATTGAGGCAATACTACTGAAAAACAAAACATAACAAAAATACAAAACACACACAAACACACAAAATCAAGATTGGGGAGATGACTCATTGGTAAAAGTACGTGCCTTCCAAGCATGAGGACATGAATTTGGTCCCAGAACCCACATAAAACAGCTGAGCGTGGGGGCATGCACTTACAATCCAGTGTTGGGAAGCCAGAGACAGGAATAACCCTGGAGATCCCTGACCAGGCAGCCTAGCCAGCCACATGGCCAGCTCTAGGTCAGTGAGAAGGCCTGGGCTGGCCAGATGGTCAGCAGATGAAGGGCCTGACAACCTGCATTGGATCCCTGGGAACTGCATAGGCAGCAGAAGAAGAACACAGACTTCCGCAAGCTGTCCTCCGACTATAACATGCACCATGACATGCAGCACCAACAAAAATACACGCACTACATAAATAAAACATGCACACACACATATATACACATACACACAAAACACAGTGCATACCACACACACACACACACACACACACACACACACACACACACACGCATGAGGTTTCCACCAAAAGGTTTTTGTCTTGGTCATTGAGCTGTACCCACACATCCCTCCAGGGTGCAGGATCACAAGGGCCAGACACAGTTAGTCTGGAATGGCCACCAGAGGCAGTTTTACATGATAGACTTCTCATGAGTGTTCTCTACAAACTGTGTCAATGTCACTGAGCCCAGCTTCGGATCTAGTGCAATATATATATTCATAATTGGAGTTGTAGCCACATAGGACAAAGTTCACATTCAACTGTTGACAGTGTGCCCTTGAAGGCCATCCTGGTGTGTCAGAAGCTGGCAGCCATGCCACCAGGGGCCTTGGTATCCCCAGGCAGCCTCCCTGGTAGAGTTGGTGGGACCCATTCTCAGAACCTCAGCTCTAGGGGTGGGCCAGGCCGTGTGGTCTTGTTTTCATGGTACCTCAGACTGGCCCAGGTTAGAGAGGGAAGTGCTTAGGAGTGTTCTAACCATAAGTGATTATGGTGTCTTTGGACAGAGTCCCCAGGAGAAGGCGAGCTCGGTGACAGCCAGCGATTTTCCACGGTGGACATGGCAGTGCTGGGCGGGGTGCTAGGTGCACTCTTGTTGTTGGCTCTCATCTGCCTGGTCATCCTCATCCATAAACACTATCGTCACCGGTTCAATTGTTGCTCTGGCAAGGCTTCGGTAAGGGCCTCGGTAAGTGCCTCGGTGGGGTACTGGGCTAGTCAGAGGAGAAAGGGGACCAACCCAGGGCTGAGGAGTCACAGAAAAGGGACCTGGAGGGAGGGATGAACGGGAACAGCTGGGGAAAGGAGCAGAGGTAGGCTGGGATGGATGTGCAGACACGACAGGGGTGGGGGGGGGGGGCGGGGACGAGCAGAGGAAGAGTGGGAGCCCAGTGGTGGGAGGAGGGTTGGGAAGTCCTGGCTGGAGCAACAACACTGCTGCTAATGCCTCTGCTCTTGCTGCACCCGTAGGAGCCGCCGCTGCAGAACGGCTACGACAACGTGACCTTCCTCCCAGACCACAAGGCCAGCTGGTCGTCCACCTCCAACCCGCAGCCACCGTCAGGCCCCGAGCACGCCCAGCCGCCCTCTGGGTCCCATAGCCCCGCGTTCTCCAGTCCCACGCCCCCCAGCTCAGCACCTCCTAGCCCCACGCTCAGAGCTCCCGAGTCTCCTAAGACCGTCCAGGCCGGAGACAGTCCTTCAGCCGTGAGGTCTATCCTGACTAAGGAGCGCCGGCCAGAGGGGGAGGGCGGCTACAAAGCCGTTTGGTTCGGCAAGGACATCAGGGAGGAGGCTGACGTGGTGGTCCTCAACGAGCCCACAGCAGACATGGACAGCGCCAGTGCCACGGGAAGTGAGGGTAGCGATGATGATGATGATGATGATGATGACCCTGACCAGAATAAGGGTCCTCCCTTAGGCGCCCAGGATGACAGCACTTACATCTAGCGCAGCAACCCCACCCTAAGACACTCCCTATTCCTCTGCAAATTAAAGTAGCACTTTCGAATTCCTGAGTCTTAAGGCGGCTGTGCAGAAGCGAGTGCCAGGGAAGGTCGTTCAACAAAGCCCAATCGTTCATGCCTCCTCTTTTTGAGCCGGGTTATCGGCCCCTGCCTTCCACCCCTCCTGCTCCCTCACTCCACCCCTCTGTCCCCTTTTCTCCACTCCAAGCGCCGGAAGGAGGGAGCGCTCGGGGTAAAACACCTGCTGTGAGCACCCAGCTGCTGGCTTCCGGACGCCGGGTCCCCTCTCCCTCCGCCCTTCACACACACACCGCAAGCGCCTCTCCCACGGTAGCCCGCGGGGAAGCCGGAAGTCTTCACTGGAGATCTTCAGCGCTTGGCCCGATGTGGACAGCTTTGCTTGAGCGAAGTGAAAGAACCAGAACCGCCCACGCTACATGTACATTTATTTGGGAGAGGGTAGTCTCTGGGACCTTCTTGAGGGTCACAGCCTGGTTCAAAAGTCTGGCCAGGCATGGTAGGGCACACATTTAATCCCAGCATTTGGGAAGCAGAGGCAGGCGGATGTCTGTGAATTTGAGGCCAGCCCTGTCTGCAGAGTTCCAGGACAGCCAAGGCTATGTAGAGAAACCCTTTCTCAAAACAAAGAAATAAACAAAAATAAAATAAATAAATAAAATAAAATAAAATAAAATAAAATAAAATAAAATAAAATAAAAAACAAAAAAAGACCCAAACCATAGGCTGCTCTGGCAGTGAACACTGCCCTCTGCCCCACACAGAAACCTGAGCTGTGAGAAACAGGGGCCTGCAGGGCCCCCCCCCACCCCACCCCCCATCCCCACTGGAAACCTCCTCAACAAGTCACCCCCTTCCTCTCATATCTTCTGAGCAGCAACCCTCTGAGTTTAAGTACTTTCTTGACCTAGCTGGACCAATGACAATTTACCACTGGATAAATGAGACCCCTTACCCTAAAGGTTGCCAATAGTGGGGGAGGGGCACTGGGCCCCTCGCACATCCATGATGAACTGTCAATGAGACCCATCTCATGGAGGTCTTGTGCAGATAGCCACAGCTGCCGTGAGTTCACGGGTGCAATGGCTATGTCACGCCCAGAAGACTGCACATCGCTCCATCCTCTGGCTCTTCCCACTTTTGGGAGATGTTCCCTGAGCCTTGGAGGGGGTGATGGAGAGGTCTCTCTCACTCGGGGTGAACACTCCACCATCACCTATCCTCTGCTCCTGGGCCAGTTACAGGTTCTGCTCCTTGCAATTAGGAGCTTCTCTAACAAAGGCTGGATGCAACACTAATCTGTGGTTGTATTTTACATTTTGAGACAGGGTCTTACTCTTTAACCCAGAAGAATTGGTCCTTCTGACTCAACCTCTCTGGAGATGGTATTACAAATACTGGCTTTGGAATATGCTTCGTGTGTGTGTGTGTGTGTGTGTGTGTGTGTGTGTGTGTGTGTGTGTGTGTTTCCAGACAGGGTTTCACTGTGTAGCCTTGGCTGACCTGGAACTCACTCTGTAGATCAGACTGGCCTGGAACTCACAGAGATCAGCCTGTCTTACTGAGTGCTGGGATCAAAGGTGTGTGCCACCACCGCCCGCTGGATTATTCTTATCTGTACCATTCTCGATGTGAAGCCAAACTGTACCACAGCCTCTTTAGACTACACTTCCTACTACTTTCCTGAGAGCTAAACAAAACAAGTTGCCGACTTTGTTTGGAACGGTTGTGGGTACCCCTGCCTTCTCCTGCTGTGTTTTCCTGAGGAGGTGTGGAGGGAGCCTGGCAAGTAGACTAGGCTACTACTCCCACTGTCCCTCTGAGGCTTGTGACTCCGAGAGTGGAGTGCCTCGGGCACATGACACTCTAGTGGCGTCCAGAGCCCTTAGCCACACCCTGTTTCACTTCGTCCCGCCCCTGAGCCGGGTCCTATAAAAGCACTGGCTGTCTCCTTCTCACTGAGATAAAACCGTCCCGGCGGCTCCGGCACCAGGTATGAGGGACCCTTAGCCCACGCGGGGAGGGAGGGAGCTAGTGCCACACGGGGAGATTCTTGTCCCCTCCACGGAGTAGCGAGCGATCGGGGAAGGGCAGTACAGAGAGATCGGGGACACCGGAGGGCAGAGGGTCCTGCAAGAAATGGGATCGGAACATCTGCAGGTGGGGTTGGGATCTGTGTAGGGGTTCGGTGGAGGCCGAGGACTGCGCCCGCCCGTAGCCACTGGAACAGAGGGAAGCCCGCAGCTGCCCATGGCTGGGCTGTTTAGGTTTCATTTTCCTGGGATGCAGTTTCGCTTTACTCGCCTGGGCCCGCCCCCTTTTCTCATTGTGTCTTCGCAGGGTCCAGCCTGCGACAGCCCATCCAGGCTTGGACGCTGGATCAACACCTGTGACTTCACGTGTGCGTTCCCGCTACATCTGTAGTCACATCTATAGCCACCCTGGCCGAGGAATCCACACTTAGGTTCGGAACCTAGGTGGCTACAAGTTCTCAAACCTCATCTGTGACCCTCAACACCCTACACCTGGGTCACATTTGTGACACTTAAATTACCACTTGTGACCAACACACATAATCACACTTGTGACACTTGGCCACACTATCCGTGGCTACAACCTGAAACATCAGTGACACCGAGGGACTTTTACCTCACTTGTAATACCTGATTGCTCCAGTGACTACTTGTCACAGAGTAGGACCACTCTGATTCTCCCAGACTGTCCTTGTAGAAGGAGCAATGGCCACAGAGAGGTGAGAACATGCCCACTCTGCTTGTGTTGGGTCCTGTATACCTTGTCTTTGACCCTGATCCTAGTGTTGTTGCCCTGCTTGCAGGGGGCCCCAGCGTATGCTGTTTGGAGAGTGGCTACTGGGGGAGGTCAGTAGCGGCCAGTATGAGGGCCTTCGGTGGCTGGACGAGGCTCACACAGTCTTCCGTGTGCCCTGGAAGCATTTCGGGCGCAAGGATCTGGATGAAGCTGATGCACGTATCTTCAAGGTGGTACCCAGTCCTGCTCTCTATATAATCTGCTCTGTCTTGGTGGCTTCATGGTTGGATTTGTGGTTTTTAAAACTGTTTGGAAAAAGGCTGATTGTAGGCCCAGTGGCTTTCTTTCCAAGGTGTGGGTGAGTGGGTGGGTGGGCGGGTAGCACATTTCCTCCTAAGTTAGAGCCTTGGGCTGAGTAAGATGCCTGGCAGTTTGGGAACAAAGGGGAGAAAAACTTTTGGAACTACTCAAGCATCATAACTAGAACTCCTGGGGAATCCATCCTCAACCCACGTTCTCTGTCCTCTCCTTCAGGCCTGGGCTGTGGCCCGAGGGAGGTGGCCACCTAGCGTCGGTAACCTGCCATCCCCAGAGGCTGAGGCTGCTGAGCGAGCAGGCTGGAAAACCAACTTCCGCTGTGCACTCCACAGCACAGGGCTCTTTATCTTGCGTCAAGACAATTCAGGGGACCCCGCTGACCCGCACAAGGTGTATGAACTTAGCCTGGAGCTTAGATCTACTGGTGAGGAATGCCACAAATAGGGATGGGCTGGGGAGGTACGTGGCCTGCTGTGTCTTGGTGGCTTCATGGTTAGATGTGTGGTTTTTAAAACTGGTTGGAAAAAGGATGATTGTAGACCCAGTAGCTCACCTTCCAAGGTGTGGGTGGGCGGGTGGCACATTTCCTCCTAAGTTAGAGCCTTGGGCTAAGTGAGACACCTGGTGGTTTGGGGACAAAGGGAACTACTTAAGCATCCTAACCAGTTGCAGGTCAGTCTCAGATGCCAATCCCCACTCCTCTCTCCTTCAGAAGGCCGGGCCATGGAAAACAGGGAAGGAGTGACCCTCAGCAACGCTGTACCCACACAGGTATAACCTGGTTCGCACCTTCTAGGTGTGGGAGATGGGCAACTGCCTACCACTAAACTTTTTCTTGTAGGGCGTGTCTCCAGGACCATTCTCCGCAAGAAGAAATGCTGGGCTCCAAACCCCAAGCCCTCCCCTTTCTGGGGATACTGGGGAGCTTTCTGGTGATACCAAGGACCTCTTGCTTCAGGTTTTGGAGTACAGCCTCCTAGAGGACCACCTACTGGAATATGAGTCTGGGGCAAACTCAGTCCCATCACAGGAGCCTGGTGAGAGGCAGGAAGAACCTTTACTGAGCTGGGGCAGAACTAGAGAATCCTCATCTGCCCAAGGCTGTATGAGAGAGGACAACAGAACCCTAGAGGGAAGGAGGAAAGATAACAGGGGTGGGAAGCTAGCGCACCGTGAAGGAAGGGCAATATTGACAGGCAGTTTCAACTCGTCCTCAGGAGGGAAGCAAGAACATGCTTCTGAGGAGCCACATGCAGCATGGCAGGTGGAAGCTGCCCCCAGCCCCAGGCTTCAACACCCAGCTCTGATGACTGGTGAGGACCTGGGGACCTGTTGGTGTGGGCTAGGTCTTCCCCAGTACACATCTATACCTCAGTGGGAGGTGAATGGGTCCTGGGTATGGAACAAACTGCCCCACCCATACCTACCACTCAGCCTTGGTTGTACACAGAGCACAATCTAGGGTTTCTGGATGTGACCATCATGTACAAGGGCCGCACAGTGCTACAGGCAATGGTGGGGTACCCCAGCTGTGTGTTCCTGTATAGCCCCATGAACTCGGCGATAAACCCGGCACCCCAGCCAGTGATTTTTCCCAGCCCTGCTGAACTACCAGATCAGAAGCAGCTGCGTTACACAGAGACACTTCTGCAGCATGTGTCTCCAGGCCTTCAGCTGGAGCTGCGGGGGCCTTCACTGTGGGCCCTTCGCATGGGCAAGTGCAAGGTGTACTGGGAGGTGGGCAGCCCCATGGGCTCCACCAACCCCTCCACCCCAGCCCAGCTGCTGGAGCGCAACTGCCATACCCCAATCTTCGACTTCAGCACTTTCTTCAGAGGTCAGTGAGGTGCCTGTCTGGGGTGCTGTCCTCATGGGTCCCTGGAGCCTTTCTTAACCTGCTCACCAAAGCTATATCCTAACAGAGTTGGAAGAGTTTCGGGCCCGGAAGCGGCAAGGATCACCACACTACACCATCTACCTGGGTTTTGGGCAAGACTTGTCAGCAGGGAGGCCCAAGGAGAAGAGCCTAATTCTGGTGAAGGTAGAGCCTGGGTTGGCAAGTAAAGGTGGGTGTGGGCTACTGGGTGGGAGCCCTAACAGATGTCCTTCCACAGCTGGAGCCATGGCTATGCAAAGCATACTTGGAAGGTGTGCAGCGTGAGGGTGTGTCATCCCTGGACAGCAGCAGTCTTGGCCTGTGCCTGTCTAGCACCAGCAGTCTCTACGATGACATTGAACACTTCCTCATGGAGATGGGTCAGTGGACCTAGCTCAGAACTGGAACTCCCAATAAAGAGTCGAGAACCAGTGCCGTCCTGAGTCAGGTTTACTCCCTAGCTGTATGTTACCTCTTTATTGGACCTGGTGGGGCCCCATGAAAGCTGACCCCCATCCCTACACACTAAGCCTCCTTTGCAGCGTTCATCTTTACAGTGAAGATCTGGCTTGAGTTATCACACCCCTTACTGGATACAAACACTCTAAGACAGGCATCAGGAACATGCTTACAGTGCAGGTGTACTGGGGAAGGTGGGATACGTGTCTGTCTGAGTCTGAGCCTCATAGCACTGTGTCCTGTCTCCTGACAGAAGCCAAAGCAACTAGAGTAAGAAAACCGCTTACTATAGCAGAGGCTCACTAAGTGAGCGCTGGCAGGTGGCAATGGGCACATAGGAGCTTCCCACTGGGCCATCAGGTTTCCTGAAACCAAAAAAGCTTCACCTTCCAAGCACTGACTACACAGAAAAGTTTCTAAAGATAAGCCATTTTTGATAAATTAGAACACAATGGAAACAGTGTATCTATAATATACATATAAAAAAAGTCCAGTTTTCACTTGTAAGTAAGACAGGTGCAGACAGGTGTCATGGGAAGCTCAGAGCCAGGAGTGCTGGTAGCCCCGTTTCTTTCCCACTGGGGACATCTCCCCACAGTGGCCAGTCTCAGGTCTCAGCACCCTGAGTGGGTGGCTCTTCCCCAGCTTCAGGCTTCTTGTGTCTGCGCATATGCCTGTATTTGTCCACATAGGCCTTCACCAGGTTGGCCACCTTCACAGGGTTGATTTCACCACTCTTGCTGTGGCAGATCTGAAGAAAGAACACATCACCCTGAATGCTCTCAACCTATCAGAAACCAACCATGCTGGCATCCTTGCCCCGGCCTTGGTCTTATTAAGAGTACATGGCTCCTGCTCCCACACACATACACCCGTGACCACACTTAACAGAGCTGCTGATGTTTTTCTACATGTGTCAAAGGTCAGTAGGGGGTTGGGAATTTAGCTCAGTGGTAGAGCGCTTGCCTAGCAAGCGCAAGGCCCTGGGTTCGATCCTCAGCTTAAAAAAAAAAGGTCAGTAGGAAGCTAGAGACTCGTTCCTACGGAAAGATCTGCCCATCTCTCAGGGACTCAGTTCTTCCAAAGAAACTGGGTAGACTGGGGAACTTTAAATTCCTCATCTTTTCAGTTTTAACAAGTATGGGCACTAGCCGGGCGGTAGTGGCACACGCCTTTAATCCCAGCACTCAGGAGGCAGAGCCAGTTCGAGGCCAGCCTGGGTGGGCTACAGAGTGAGTTCCAGGACAGGCTCCAAAGTTACAGAGAAACCCGTCTTGAAAAACAAAAAAACAAGCATGGGCACTTACTAGAGACAGGACTTATTTAAAGGCTTCAGCTACTTGGCCCAGCTGGCTGACTCCACATTTAGAGACCCAGGAGTCCATGCAAACAAGAAATAGCAACTATCTGTCACATACAGATCTAGCTGTGTCACAACGGGTCCCTCGCATCTTCAAGGTCGCCACAGGCATATGTTCACCTGCTTGCGGCCTACCTTCTGCACAGCTTTGCGCAGGATGTCCTTGTACTCCTCCTTGGTCACTTCCCTCTTCTGGTAGAAGGGTTTGATGGCCAGCTTCACCTCCTCCACAGCCCGCTCCTGCATGTGCAGCTTCTTCATGTACTAGGAGGGAGGACATGTGTGACTTACGGCAAGATGGCCAAAACTGGCCTGTGGGCCCCTTGGTGGGAAGTCAGCAATTTTGGGATGTCCCTCACCCAAGACCACTAAAGGCAAGGGGCTCACTGCTCTCTTGCCACCCTGCCCAAGCCACTATGTCTGGATGCTAGACCTAAAATCAGGGCCAAATTAAGAGAGGGTCATGGAAGGACAGGCAGCACTCACCTCCTCTTTTCTGGTCTTCTCAGCCGCTGACTTGGGAGTAGCAGTCTTTTCCTCTGAGTTGTTGGTGGTGGTTGGAATAGCTAGCTCTGAGGTTGTGGCTGGCATAGTGGGCACTGGGACTAGGTTCTGGGCTGCACTGCAGCCTGCTAGGGGGAGGGTCCCCTGCAGCATCACCTGGACTGAGGGCTGGCTGACCAGTGCATAGGGCAGGATGCTTGAGGGCTGAGCCAGGGGTGGTGGCATGTTGGGGCTGTAAACCTGGGTAAGAATACCCGCTGCTGAGTGTAGAGTCCCAACAGCTGGCAGCCCTTCTGCCCCGGAAGCACCAGGGGGCTGTATAGGAAGGAAGTAGAGCCATGAGGTCTAAGCCCTAACCAGGGCAGCCCCAAATACCCAGCACAAGGACCATGCTCCTCTAGCCCAGCACCCACCTGAGAGGGATCTGCATCAGGTAACCCAGACTCCTGGAGCACGTGGATGGGAGGGGGCAGGTCGGAGAATGGTGCCTGCTGAGCTCCTATGAGGGCCCTGTCCTCTGCATCCCAGTCTCCTTCCTGGGGCCTCTGTGACCTCTGAAGTGGTGTCCCTGAGGACCCAACAGACAGGGAAGGTGGGTGTCTTGTGGTCAACCCTGGCCAAAACACTTCCAGAGAACCAGCAGTGGGAACCAAGGTCAAGCTGCAGATCTATCTCTAAGAGGCTGGACTCAGGTAGGGCCCCAAAGAGTCAGGAGAGGCTCTTGGGGTGGCTGCCTCCCTGCCTCATGCCTGCTCTACACCCCTCATCCACAAGGACGACCACCACCAGGGGCCCAGGCACTGGCAGGGCCAACTCACTTGGAACTCTGTCCAGGGCTGGGGCGCTGTCCTCTGCTTCCTGAAGGTTCCAGGTGACTCTCTTCACCAGGGTTCTAGACCGCAGCACTGGGGCCTGGGCCACAGCATCCTTGGGCCCGACTGTTTCACATCCTCTTCCACTTAGCAAAGGACTGTCCTTTCCCATGAGCACCACATCCGGGGTGCTAAGAGTTGCAGTAGTGGTCTCTACAGCGTCCTGCCTGAGCAGGCACTGGGGTGAAGGGGTCAATGCCTGGGGTGCAGGCTTTGAGATACCATCACTGTGAACCAGTAACACTTCCCTCTGGATGGTGGGTAGAGCAGTGTCCTGTGGAAGGCTGGCTAGGCGCACTGGGGGATTTGATGGGAAGTTTCGCTCAGGGGAGGAGTCTGTACTCTCAGGGGAAGGAGGGGAGCTCATGTCATCGAGCTGAAGGAAGATGGCTTCATTTGAAAAATCCTCAAAGACGTGGCCTGCCTCCACAGAATCACCGTAGTCTAGGTCCTCAGGCACACACTCAACAGGCTCTGCCAGGACAGGAGCGGGGATTTCTGGCGGGTTCAGGTTGGCCAGAACCGCCTCTGGCAGGACACTTACTTCTAAGACCGGAGGCTCGGCAGGGTGGGTTCCATCCTGCCTTGGTTCCCCCTGTGCAGTGGGGGCTGGGGAAACCTCCCTCACAGCCACCTTCTTCTCTGGGGAATGGGGCCGCTTCTCACGGGAACGTGGCCTCCGTGGCCTATGCTCCACGCTGGGGGACCGAGACCGATACCTCCTTTTCTCCCGGGACCGAGTCATACTCTCCTTCTTATCCATCCGCTCTCGGCTCCGCTCCCGATGCTTGTGTCTCCGGTCCCTCTCCAGGCTGCTGTGGGGTGAGCAGTCCCTGCCTCGAGACCTGGACCCTGAATGGCGCCTCTTCCGTCTCTTACTCTCATGGCGCTCACAGGAAGAACTGTCAGGACTCCCCGAGCGGGACCTAGACTTCCTCCAGCACCTGCCATGACCCCAGGGGCCCCGCCTCCGCTCTCTGTCCCTGTCCCTCCTTCTCTTTGCTCTGTCCTGGCTGCTGGCACGGTCACTCGAAGACCTCCGACTCTTAGCCTTGGCTCTGTGCCTTTTGGCATGTTCCTCAGCCGCTGGAGACACTGAGCGTGAGGTCCTGTCCCTGGAGCCAGAACGAGTGCTGGAGCGTGTCCTCTGGTGCTCTCTGGCAACCTTCTTCTTCTTAGTTTTCTTCCTGCTGCGGGAGCTGGAGGTGGAACGGGAACGGGATGGGGCCCTGAGCTCCACAATCCTGTGGGTGGTTATCTGGGGAGCATCTGGGCTCGGTGGAACACCTGGCTCCACAACAGTCACACATGTCACTGTCCGTTCCTCAGAACCAAAGAAGGGTGTACAAGACACTCCATCTTCATCATCCCAAGGGTCTGGTGGGGATGGCCGCTGAGTTCGGGCTGCAGAGCCCTGGATCTCTGTAGACTCCATCTCCCTGAGTCCTTCTTGTTCCACATCAGAGGCTCCTTCAGCAGGTTCCTTGCCCAGGAACTCCAGCATGCCAGACACAGGCTCATTAGGGGGCTGGGGCTCAGCAGGTTCCATCTCAGTCCCAAAAATGCTTTCTACCCTGTAGGAAGTAACACAGCGAACAGTCTGGAAGGCTGGGGCCTTTGGGCTGTTGATGGAGATAGTTCTCGTGATCTCAGAGGGCAGGAGACCTGGGCCAAGACTCTCAGGGCTGCTGCTAGGAGGGCTGGAGTCCGAGCCAGTGGGTTCAAAGGGGTCATAGATTTCACTCTTGAGTTGTTTTGGCTTCTTGATGGAGAAGAGGGGTGAAGGGTTCTCCTTCCTCTGCACCTTGCTATCTACTGGCCGGAATGTGTTACAGAAGCCAGGACTGGACAGCTGGCTGCAATGTGCGGTGTTCCCAGGGATGTTGATCCTAAAGCTTTCAAAGGTAGACCCAATGCTCTTTCCTCTTGAGGGCCCTAGGGGGGCCACACTGCCATGGGAGCTGGGGGCAGAAGGGCGAGAACCACCTGTGTGTGAGCCAGTCTCTTGGGGACCCCTGCTGCTGGGCTCATTCTCAGCCCGGCCTTGCCCTGGCTGCCCGGGGCCTTCCCTGCCAGTCAGGCGGCTGATGCAAGTGCTGGGGAGCTCCACGGTCTGCCCACTGGCTGGGGCCTGGTCCTGTGAGCCGTCACTGCGGTCCCTATGGATCTTTGGTATCCTGGGTAGCTTTGAGATATCAGGTCTCCTGGGATCTGTTTTCTGGGGACGCACAAGAGCTGTATTTCTAGACAGAACGTTAGAGTGAGCAGTCATCTTAGATGAGGCAGAACCAAGAGGCAATGCCCGTGTGTTGGAGCCATTAAGCTGGGGGTTGTTATTCTGCTTCAATGTAGGTCTGCTCTCATTCCAAAGATTCCCAGCCTGACTTGAACGTGGGGTCACTGATGAGTCCAACCTTACAGGGGTCTCCACTGTGCGGCCAGGGATACAGCGTGGGGCTGCTCTGTCCCCACAGCTCAGCCCTGAGCTCTGTTGCCTGTCTCCCATGAGTCCACTAGATGCGCTCCCTGAGGGTAGTGCCCCAGACTGCAGGTTGTCTCTGGGCCTGGACTCTTCTCTGGATTGAGTCACAGAATTACGCTGAAGAGAAACAGGAGCTAAAAAACAAAAGTCAGATAGCAACCCTTCCCACTCCTGTAAGAAGTTCAACCATTTGTCATGTATGACCGGAAGTAACACTGAAATGGTTGTTTCCAGAGAGTTCACTTGCTACTCCAAAACAGGAGTATCATGGGCTCAGCTGTACCACTACCCACCCCGCGGGATCATCCACACCCTCACTGCCATGTAGTCTTTCTCTTTGCAGACATGACTATGGTTCAACTGAGTCCCTAGCTAGTGAGACACAGACAAGAGGCTGCAGATGGAGGCACTGCCCACTCTTGACCATTGCTGGTTCCTGGGGCATCAGGCACTACGGATCTGTGATCTGTCCTGGAAATGCCACACTCCCCTAACTACTCAGTCATGGAAGGACCCTGACAGACACTCACACTGGTTATGCTGTCAGCAGTGTCTCCCCAACTCAGAGCAAAGCCTGAGAACCTGTCCAACTCATCCACTTCTAGGACTGTGACTTTATATTTCCAAATCCATAAGGACAGCAAGCCCACAGCAGCTCACCTGCTCTCTTGGCACTGAGAGAGCCATCCCGGTGGATGACAACATCCGCACTGCTCATCATGAGGAGGCTCTGGCCAGACAAGATGCTCCCCAGGAGGTCAGGAACAGGCGCTTCCTCCACACTGGGCTCTGGGGCCACAGCAGGGAGCTGCCTCCTGTAGACACAGACCAGAGAGTGTTCTGCTAGCTTGGTCCCTCTGCATTCCTCTGGCCCGAGCCCCCACCCTTCAGCCCCAACATGAGGAGACCAGGTGTGTAGGGAGGCCATCTATAATGTGTGTCTACCCACTCTACCACTAAGCAAGAGCTGGCAGGGGAGTATCTCTACAACTGACTGTGGACCTGCACTCCTGCCTTGCTAAAGGACCCTTACTCTCTCAAAGACTGCGGCCAGCGTGGCCGGTAGCTGTGCTAACTGACCCCAAGACAACTAGCTTTGATGTAGCACTCAGAGCCAACCTCAAGCACATCAAAGCAAGGGGAGTTGCTCAGCCACACAGAAAGGATAAGTAATTCAGTGTCCTTACCCACCCCAGATGTTCCTGCTGCCCCATACCTAGAGAGCCCCAGGGCCACAGGTCTGGCCACAGGCTGGTGAGACTGTAAGGCTGAGCGGGACAGCACTCTCCTCTTGGCACTCAAAGGGGAAGGCGGATCTGCAGATGGCTCTTCATTGCTGGAGGGGACACTGAGAAAGTGGACCATTCTGTAAGTTCACACACAGCCCAACCAAACCTGAGGATGAGCTGGGATACTGGGACAGTCACTACTGTAGTCACCTGTCAAAAGGGTCCAGCTCATAGGGATCTCCAAACAGAGACAGAGAAGCTGCTCCAATATCTGCCCTCATGAGCCCCAGAGAGGGGTCCACTGGTTTGTACACTGATGGCATGCTGGTACCACGGACAGGTCTGCGGAGGCCTAGTGTTCGTGCAATGCGAGAACGAGCTGTGACTTCATTCTAAATCAAAGTGACAGAAAATTTCAATGAATGACTGGCATCTTGCACATGAACAGCCACATAAGGAACAGTTGTGGACTTTCTGACTCTGCAGAACAGATGTTCAAACTACTGGCTATCCATGTCTTTATATACAAGCATATACTACAGTTATCAGGCAATGGATAACAAGTATAAATTCACATAAAAACACAGGAAATAGACAGTGGTGGTGGCGCACGCCTTTAATCCCAGCACTTGGGAGGCAGAGGCAGGTGGATCTCTGTGAGTTGGAGGCCAGGAAATGTGCAAAGCTACACAGAGAAACCCTGTCTCGAAAAACAAAAACAAAAACAAAAACAAAAAAAAGGAAACACATTGTTTCAGCTTCCTTGTCTTTAAGTAGCAAATCTGTCTCCTGGCAGCAGGGCTGAGTGAGAAGAACACAGTACCTAAGATGAGTCCACTGGACATAGGCTTTTCTTTTCTTTTTGGTTTTGTAAGACAGGGTTTCTCTGTGTAGCTTTGGTGCCTTTCCTGGATCTCACTTTGTAGCCCAGGCTGGCCTTGAACTCACAGAGATCCACCTGCCTCTGCCTCCTGAGTGCTGAGATTAAAGGCGTGCGCCACCACTGCTCAGCGGACATAGGCTTCTCACTCACAGATGAGAGGCTCCCCAGGACAGACAGTGACTATGTCCAGTTAACAACTGTATATACCTCCCCAGGATCCAGGCTATCTGCCCTGAGGACTTCAACTCAGACTGTCCATACTTGCTCCTCAAGTAAGACTGAGAGCCTGTTGATCTGACCAGCCAGTGACCATAAGAAGGTGGCTCCGCCTCCTGCGCCCTGCTGCTAGTCCTCCCTCTGCTCTATCTTTCAGGGTCATCATACAAAACTCTCCACAGACCCCAGGACAAATGACCCAGAGCAGCAGGAAACCAGTCACACAGGGGACAAGACCAGCTAGGCTGGACACTGCCGACAGCCTCACCTTCAGCCTCCTCCCTTTCGTCTTCCGCACACGGTGCTGCCGTTTCTTGGCTCTAGCACCCCCGCTCTTACTTTTCACAGATGGCCTGGACCGGGTTTTCTTTCTTCCCAGCACTTTCCTCCGTCTCCCTACAAAGACAATATGAAATGTCTGGGATTCACTATCTGCAGGGCGCTTCCTGGCCAGGGGAACCAGATCCTCCCAGTACTGTCGGAGCAGAGCCCAGGAAGCTAGGGAGAGGGTCTGGGCACCTCAGCACTGTGTGCTGGCTTGAATTTTACATACAATACACACAGTTTCTTTTTTTATTTGTGTGTATTTGTGTGTGTGTGTGTGTGTGTGTGTGTGTGTGTGTGTGCACTCCAATGTGTGTACACACAGATGTGGGTGACTGTGAAGGGCTAAAAGGGCATCAGAACCTCTGGAACTGGAGTTACAGGTAGCTGTGAGCTGCCCAATGTGGAACTGACTGGGAACTGAACTCAGGTCCTCCTGGGCAGTAGCAAGCACTTCTCTTAAGCTGAGCCATCTCTCCAGCTCCTGATTTTACTTTTTTATTTCTTGAGACAGACTCTGGTCTTATGTACCCCAGGCTGGCATAGAACTGAGTATGTAGTTACAGATGACCTTCTGTTTCACAAGCACTGTATGCCTGGTTTACTACTTTTTAACTTAAATTTATTTACTTTTTTAAAAGGCTTATCTTTTTTTTTGGTTTTTTTTTTGGTTTTTTGGGATTAAAGGCATGTACCACCACTGCCCAGCTTAGACTTATCTTTTTTCTTTCAAGATTTTTAATTATTTATTTATATTTTATGTGCATTATTGTTTTGTCTGCATGTATGTCTATGTGAGGGTATTGGGTCCCTTGGAACTGGAATTACAGACAGTTGTGAGCTGCCATGTAGGTGCTGGGAATTGAACCAAGTTCTCTGGAAGAACGGTCAGTGATCTCAACTGCAAAGCCATCTCTCGGCCCTATTTACTATAGCTGATCTGGAACTCATGGCAATTCTTCTACCTAGCTTCTCAAAGATTTCACATGCCTCACTTAAAAAATATTTTTTTTTAAGATTCTATTTCTGGGTGTGTATCTACTTTGTGTTCACGTGCACACATGGGTACTCAAGCATTCAGAAGACAGTGTGTGATCCCCTATAACTGGAGTAACAGGCAGTTATGAGCAGTCATGTGGGTTCTGGGAACCAATCCCAGGTCTTCTCCAAGAGCAAGAAGTGCCCTTTCTTAACTTTACTCAGCCATCTTCCCAGCACCCCATCTTAGTTGGGGTTTCTATGGCTGTGAAGAGACACCATGACCACAGCAACACTTACAAAGGAAAACATTTAAATTGAGGTGGTAGCTTACAGTTTCAGTGGTTTAGTATATTATCATCTTAGTGGGAAGCATGGTGGTGTGCACGCAGACATGGTGCTGGCTACATGGTGTTTGATTAGAAGGCAGCAGGAAGTAGACTATCTCACTGGGAGTAGCTTAAGCATAGGAGACCTCAAAGCTCACTCTCACAGTGACACACTTCCTCCAACAAGACCACACCTACTCCAGCAAGACCACACTTCCTAATAGTGCCACTTCATGTGGGGGCCATTTTCCTTCAAACCACCACACCCCCCTTTAAAATGTGTGTGTATGTGTGTGTGCATGTGTTATGAAGTCAGAGGAGAACTTGCAGGAATTGGTTCTTTCTTTCCACCATGTAGAATCTGGAGATTGAAATCAGGCTTGTTAGCTAGCATCTCTATCTGCTAAGATATCTCACCCACCATTTTTTGAGGCATGTTCTCACTGTATAGTGGAAAATGACCTTGAACTCAATCCTCCTTGCCTTCACCTGCAGAACACGAGAATTACAGGTATGTGCCAACTTGTTTGCAGCCTGGGCTACAAGCACTGGCTTGGCTTGGCAATTTTTAACTTGAGAAATAAACCTGTAACATCTTGAAAAATAATGTGTTCCTGGGGGAAGGAGGATCCAAATAGCAAGCAATATGGGGTTCCACTACTTTGAGTAGATCAGACTTCCGAACCATTATATAAATTACATAAATTAAAAAAAAAACAAAACCAAAACCATAACAACCAAGTGCTGAAGACAACGACTATAACATGACCTTTCATGGTCCAAACAGAGAGAGCTCTCCTAGAGACTGGAAGACACTTCTGGAGACACTCTTAAAACAGATGTCAATTGCTAAAGGATCTATGCTGTGGTCTAAACCCACCCTCAAAGGTGCTGCTATGACACTTCCTTCGAGGATTCTGATAAGCTAGGAATGAATTCAACCAGGATGTGGCAGGGTGTGAAGAGAATACCAGGTAATTGGAAGCTCCTTCGTTTTTTGACCGGATAAGTAAGGAAAGGCTGCTGGGTCCTGCTGCCCCGCAAACTACACTGCACACGTGAGAGCTGAACCAGGGCAGTTAGTGATCCTCCACAGAAACCCCTAGTACGCAAAGAACACAGTGCCTCTTCTCCCCTGTTGTCCTTTCTATGGCTCCCATAACCTATGGTCAACCATAAATAAAAATACCAAGTGGGAACTTCAAGAAGAAAAAAATCCATCCATTTTAAACTGTATTGTTTGGAGTAATGTGACCCCTGTCCAGGCTAGGAATCAATCTTTGCCTAGAGTGTAGGTATGGGTCAACCTCTACTGCTCACTTTGTGGTTCTGGTTATTAGACAACCTGGGACTGCAATGCTTTAGTTCATGGGACCCTTATGAAGTAGCCCAGGCACTTGGGCCATCCACTGCATCTCTTCCCAGAGGCACTGCACTATCTCACATCATCACAATGAAGACATTTGGAAGAATGAGTTCACCTAGCTTTTACTACAGGACATAGTTATGACTGTTAAATACTAGCTTGGAACTATATAGATTAATCTGGCCTCTGCCTCCCAAGTGCTGGGACTAAAGCTGTGCACCACCATCACCCAGCTCCACAGAATACTCTTGCAACACAAAAATCTAACACACCCAACAGGTGTCAGCTCAAGCATACAGTCTGCAGGCAGGAGCCAGTGAAGATCAAAGAGAAGGGGCAAACATACATACCCCAACAAGAATCTGACTTGAGTCTAAATTCAAATAAGCATTTTCATTTTTAGTTTGAGACAGGATTTCATCTGTAGCCCAGGCTGGACTCAAACTCACATTGTAACTGAGGATGACCTTGAACTTCTGATCCTGCCTCCCCACCCCCACATGCCCCAAATAAACTATCCTAGCACTCAGGAAGCTGAAGCAGGAAGATTATGATGTGAGTTTCAAGGCTAGCCTGGGTTACAAAGAGAGAATCTGTTTTAAAAAAGAAAGGGGGGCCAGGCGGCAGCACACACCTTTAATCCCAGCATTCTGGAGGCAGAGGTTGGCGGATCTCTATGAGTTCAAGGCCAGCCTTGTCTACAGAGCACCAAAACTACACAGAGAAACCCTGTCTCAAAAAAACAAACAAACAAAAGAAAAAAGAAAGAAAGAAACCGGGAGAGAAAGGGAGGAGGAAAAGAAAACAAGTTCACAGAAACAAAACTAAAACCAAGGCTGAAAAGGTGGCTCAGTGTTTTACCACTGGCTGTTCTTGCAGAGGACCCATGGTAGGCTCCTGGTATCCACATGAGACTCACAACTGTAACTCCAGTTCTAAGGGACCTAACATCTTCTGGCCTTTGTAGGTTGTAGTTAGTTTTTCTCTCCAGGTCCTGCCAAGCCCCAGCAGTCCCTTAGCCCACTTATAAAACAAACACACAGACGCTTACATTATTTAAACTGCTTGGCCATTAGCTCAGGCCTACCATTGTCTAGCTCTTACTCTCACACTCAGCCCATTTCTGTTAATCTGTATGTTGCCACATGTTCCATGGCTTTACCTGCTGCCTCTACATGATGCTCCCTGGACGGCAGGCTGGCATCTCCTCCTCTCTGCCTTTCTGTTCTCTCAATTCTCTCTGCTAGTCCCGTCTATACTTCCTGCCTGGCTACTGGGCAATCAGTGTTTTATTTATCAATCAATACTTCAGAGAGGAGGACAAGCAGAGAAGAGAATTCTGGGAAGTGGAAGGCTGAGGCAGAGAAACACTGCCAGCTGCCACCATGACAAGCAACAAGTAAAAGATACCGGTAAGCCACAAGCCATGTGGCAACTTATAGATTAATAGAAATGGGTTAATTTAAGATATAAAAACTAGATAACAAGAAGCCTGCAGCGGCCATATAGTTTGTAAACAATATAAGTCTCTGTGTGTTTACCTGGTTGGGTCTGAGCGGCTGTGGGACTGGCGGTGAGAGATGTGTCCTGACCGGGCCAGGCAGGACTGAAAACCTCCAGCTACAGTAGGTAATAGGCATGCATGTGGTGCACACACATACAGGCAGATAAAACACTCATCCGCATAAAATAAAAACTAAAAGACCCCTTAAGGAGGGGTGCCTGACTATATGTCCTTACTGGGATTAAAGAGGAAACAAATTCCTACCTCTAATCAAATGCTGGTCACAATCTATGCAGCAAATGAGCCGTTAACAACCAGCACCGAGAAGCAGGATGTGACAGGAAGAGCAGGAGGCACAGATGCACAAGACAGGAAGTGAAAGCCTGACCTTCAACCTCAGCTGCAGGTGTGAAGCCTTAGGAAGGACCATGCCACTGACCTAGACAATGACCAACTGCTTGCTTAGAACACAGACAAGGCTCTGGCTTCTAAACTCCACTCTTGATGAAAGGAGGGGCTTCCTGAAGAGGATTCTAAAGACAGACAGACAGACAGACAGACACACAGACACACACACACACACACACACACACACACACCACCTACCTACCTACCTTCCTTCTGACGAGCAGAAACTGAAACCCAAATGTTATGAGTGCTGCTGAGAATGCACTCATAATATGCAGAGTCACTAGGTCTTTCACATATACAAGAGATAGTATTTTGAGTTGGAAGAAAGTTTGGTATTTTTTTTTCTAAAGTTAAACATAAGTTGACAATCTAACTTCTTTACCCTTCCATATTGCTAGAAAAAAAATGAAAATATCTGCTCACAAAATAACCTGCATGCATGAGGTTTCCATCAGCTTTATTTTTTCTGTTTGTTTGTTTTGTTTTTGTTTTTCGAGACAGGGTTTCTCTATATAGTTTTTGGTTCCTGTCCTGGAACTCACCCTGTAGCCCAGGCTGGCCTGGAACTCACAGGGATCCACCTGTCTCTGCCTCCCGAGTGCTGGGACTAAAGGTGTGTGCCATCACCTGCCCGGCAGCTTTATTCTTTTTAAATGCATATATTATTCTTTGAGATTTTCACATATGCATATAACATATTTTAATAAAAATCATACCCATTCCTGCCAGGGCCAAACCCTATCTCCCAATCCCTCTCAACATCATGATTTCCTCCTCCTCTTCTTTTTATTTTTTTAAATAATCCACCAAGTTCAATTTGAGCTGCATGGGTGTGGGGACCATCCACTGGAGCAGGATCTCTCAGCGGCCACACCTTTAAAGACCATTGTCCTTCCCCCAGAAGCCATCTAAGGTTAATAGTTCCTAAGCTAAGGGTAGGGCTTGTGAATTGCTTACTTTTCTGCAGTTTTAATCATTTTTGTTTGTTTGTTTGTTTTTTAGTTTTTGAGACAGTGTCTATGTAGCCATAGCTGGCCAGAAATTCACTATGCAGATCAGGGAGTCTTCAAATTCCTAGAGATCCACTTGCTTCTATCTCCTAAGTACTGGGATCAAAGGTATGTTCCACCACACCCAGCTGTAGCTTTCTCCTTAGGCCACCTAAATTGGAAATAACCCAAGTGAGACCACCAAGTGAGATGTGAACAAACTGAGCCAGGCGTGGAGGCTTTAGTCTCAGCACTCAGGAGGCAGAGGCAGGCGGATCTCTGAGTCTACAAAGTGAGCTTCAAGACAGCTAGGGCTATTACACAGAAAAACTTTGTCTCGAAAACCAAAACAATCAATCAATCAAACAAACAAAAAAATAAGTAAACAAATTGGCACATTAACAGATTCTTCGATAATGGAAAGACACACATACAGCATATGTTTTAAAAGCTGTCTGTGCTAGTAAACAAAGCAAGACCAGAGACTTCCATTGAATCCTGTGAGAACCCAGACTGATGACCAATGATGAGTGCTGGGTGGAATGGGAGGGAATGTCCTCTTACAAGTATTCTATACATTGGCAAGGTCATCATTTGTCAAACCTGTAACTATGCACTTACAGTGGGTACACCCACTTTACTGTGCACAGATATCAAGAAAGTAAGTTTAATTTAAAAATGTATGTTTGTGCGCGTGACACACACACACACAGCCTATCAAGAACAACTTGTACATGTTAGTGCTCTTTCTCTCAGGTAGATTCCAGGGATCCTACTTGGGTCATTGGGTTTGGCAGCAAGCACCTTTACCTGCTCAGCCATTTTGCCAGCCTAATAAAGTATATTTTTAAGAGACTACAGATTAATTATGACCCACCTAAGTCCACACTGAGTTGAGCCCACTAGGAGCATCAAACAGTATTCAGAAGCAGAGGGTCAGGTCAGTAGGGTAAGATCAGGATGCAGAGGTGGTCTCAGGGTTCTAGGTCCCTCTACAATGTGTCACAGTGTTTGCTTACAGTTTACACTAGCTCTGCGTATTTTAGGTTTATGAAATGCAGAAGCCATATCAACAGCAAATACAGCCTCAATCAGGGAATGACAACAGCATATCTGTCCCCATCAGCCCAGATGTGCTTCTTTTTCCCTAGTGTTGTTTAGCTAGGTCTAGATGGGTTTGTCAGTGTGGTAGCCACCAATATAAAGGGTGTGCTGTACTTCTGGTTGAGAAAGTACAGGAGTAAACAGAAACAATCACACCGTGCCAACTTACCTGCCTTCCTTTTCCGTTTTGCAGGGACACGGGGTGTCAAGGGACGCTGGTATACAGCAGTGCTCAGACCAGTGGCCACAGCCTCGATGGTTTCATCCAGCAGAGAAGACATGAGATATCTTGGCACATGCTGCATACAAGACACAGCGCCACTCAGTGGGTGACCGCCCTTTCCATGGTAAGACACTGAGCCGGGCCATATGACTAGACAGTGCAGACTCCCTCTCAGATCCCTGAATATGATTCATCGAATTGACCAGAAAAGCAGAATACTTTGGCACTGGAACCACCTCCCTCCACTTCTATCAAGAATGCACATGGGACTGGAGAGATGGCTCAGAGGTTAAGAGCACTGACTGCTCTTCCAGAGGTCCTGAGTTCAATTCCCAGCAACCACATGGTGGCTCACAACCATCTGTAATGAGATCAGGCGCCCTCTTCTATATACATAATAATTCTTTAAAAAAAAAAAAAAAAAAGAATGGACAGCATGATCACAACGGCAGTGGATCCTGACAGAGTTTCTAGGAGGGAAGGTCAGGGATTTATCTCAGTGGTAGAGTGCTTGCCTAGCAAGCGCAAGGCCCTGGGTTTGGTCCTCAGCCTCCCCCGCTCCCCCCCCAAAAAAATGAACTGGGGCATTCAGCTGCTATGAAGGAGCAAATGGAGGTCCAAGCAGGAAGAGGGAAGGGAGCAGGGGTGAGTCAAGAGGAGAGCCCCAAATGAGGCAGGTATATGGTGAAGAGGGTCTAGCAGGGAATAGAGAAAGAGCCAGCAGATAGAAAACAAAGAGGTGAGTGAGAAATAGTAGCCCCCAACACTGTCCTGCATCCAGGGCACAAATCCAAAGAGGAATGGCAAGCATAAACTCAGACTCAAGTGCAAAAGTGGAGGTTACAAGGCTGAGGCATAGGACAGGAGACAGTCCCCAGTCCTCCAACCACCCATTGGAACTTGAACCCTGATGTCACTATATTGACCATGGGAATATGACTTCAAGAAAGAACTTCTAAGCTTCCTTAGCACCTAGAACAGAGGCCACAGACATCTAACATTGAGTGCCAGGAGCCAGGGAGAAAGAAAATCTCTTGTGCCTGGAAGGGGTGAAGAGCCAATGAGTGGCCTTTTTCAGTGAGTGAGGGAATTTCCCAAAATCATCACCCCATCCATCAAAGCGTTTAAGAAGGCAGTCCCGCTGGTCCTGCTGGCACATAGGAGAAGTAGAGTGTCTCCAATGCACTCACCTGCTCTCTTGTCAGGCTGACTGCATGCAAGCTAGGCCTGGCATGTGAGAATGCCATGGGCCCTTTATTGCCAGCAGAGCCTCATGAGTCCAGTTCCCAGGTCCAGAGACCACCCTTCGTACACCCAGCCTAGTGCCGGCCACCTACCTGGACCCTTCTGGCAGAGGAGATCCGGTTCCGGTTCACAGTTGCCCTCACTCTCTCACTCTGTCGTGTCCTAGCAATGGCCCGGGTCCTGCCTACTCGAGGTCGAAGCCTGCTGGTAGTAGGCACTACATCCGCCAGTAATAGGGAGATCTCCTCATCACTCACAGGAGCTGCATCTTAGAAGAGAGCCGCAGGCTGCTGGGTCAGGAGCACTATACATCATAGCTTTCCCCAACAGCCCTTAAGAACTGAAAGCCCCAAACTGACAACCTGCTAATCCCAGCACTCGGGATGCAGAAGCAGAAGGATCTCTGGGAGTTCAAGGCCAGCCTGGTCTACAGAGCAAGTTCCAGGACAGCCAAAGCTACACAGACAGACTCTGTCTTAAACAAAAACAAAAACAAAAAAATCCCAAAAAACTAAACCCCAATTAAAAAAAAAAAAAAAAAGACAACCTGCCATGACCTCCAAAGGTTTGGTAACTCCAGCTCCTACCTAGGAGTCCACAGAGAGAGAACCCTTTCCCTGATGGGGGTACTCCCTCTATAACAAGTCCAGCTTTTTTCCATGGTCCTTCTCCAACACTGACAATAAGAAAGACCCAAGTCTCTGCAGGAAAGGACCGCACATTACCGTGAGTGGGAGCAACACCAGGGGCCGCACACTCTGGGCAGAACCATTCATCTACAGGCACCTCCTGGAGAGGAGGGTCCAAACATTCCATGTGGTACCTATGGGAACAAGAGGTACAGTGTTAGTTCTGACCTTGAACCTCAAGTCTCACAACAAACCAAGTTGCAAAGATGGCACTTACATATACCCAGTCCACAGTGCATCCTGCCAATGGCTGAACCACATCCCCACATTATGGGATGCTCAGTATATCCTGGTCCTTGAACATAGCCCCTGCCTCCAATTCCCACTCGGAAGGTGGGTCATAGAAACTCTTTGAGCCACTATGTCTGACAGCAGATGACTAAGTCACCTTTCTTTTCAGAGTGTTCTAAGGGCTGGGGAGAGAACACTTTCCTAGAAAAAGTCCTGCCTCATGCTTGCACAGAGGATCACACAAATCTGGGCAGAGGCTTTGTTGCCTGAAGCACTGGCTATCCCTGCCTGTCCAATCACATTTCAGCCCAACTATCCATGTTTCAATCATACTATGCCATTAAGTCTCCTTTAAGACCCTCAAGGACAGAGCATTGACAGCTTTAAAGAGCTGAGCTACAGAGTTCTTGAAGAGGGCCCCCTAAGAAGCCCCACACTCATCCTCTACCTCATCCTAGGCTTTTCTTTGTCCATAGCCTTTGTCTTTTTCAGACAGGATCGAACTATGTAGCCCTAGCTGGCCTGGAACTCATAGAGTGTTGGGATTAAAGGTGTGAGCCACCATGCCTGGCTTCAGGTGTTTTTCTTTCCATCAAGTTTTCCAGTAATAAACTTTGAAAAGTGCTGTGCTGGCACCTTCTACCTCTCTTTCCTTTAAAAAAAAAAAAGTTCTTTTTCTTTTTAGATTTATATTATGCATATAAGTGTGTACTACATGAATGCCTGGGAGTTATGGGTGATTATAAACTACCCAGGTGGCTGTAAACTTGGGAACTGAACCCAGGGGGAAGAATAAGCAATCTTCCACAACCCCACCCCCACCCCCTGGAGCTGAGGACCAAACCCAGGGCCTTCTACCACTGAGCTAAATCCCCAACCAGGAATAAGCACTCTTAAGCAGTGAACCAACTCTCTAGTCCTAATCTTTTACCTTTCTTTCTTTCTTTTTTTTTTTTTTTCAAATTTATTTATTATGTATACAGTGTTCTGTCTGCATGTATCCCTGCAGGCCAGAAGAGGGCGCCAGATCTCATTACAGATGGCTGTGAGCCACCATGTGGTTGGTGGGAATTGAACTCAGGACCTCTGGAGGAACAGCCAGTGCTCTTAACCTCTGAGCCATCTCTCCAGCCCCCCCTTTACCTTTCTATACAGTAGAATACACAGTGGCTCTGAGGTGAGCACAAATGCACAAGCCAATTAAAGTTTTTCTGAAACTCCAACCCTGAATTCAATGTGACGTAATTCCCCTGTACTGACCACAGCACTGAACCAGAGAAAACCCACTCCTCTACAAACCCTACTCCACAAGGGACAGTCAGGCATATGACACTCACTGGGATATCACATATAAAAGAGCTGGCCTAAGCCGGGAGGTGGTGGCGCACTCCTTTAATCCCAGCACTCAGGAGGCAGAGGCAGATCTCAGTGAGTTCGAGGCCACCCTGGGCTACAGAGTGAGTTCCAGGAAAGGTGCAAAGCTACACAGAGAAACCCTGGGGAAAAAAAAAAAAAAAAAAGAGAGTTGGCTTATTTCACTCAAACACTTCATATACCAACACAAAGCTTGAAAAGCCATAAAGAAACCAAACTAAATTCTATCCTAAGCTCTTGCCTCACCTCCTCCAGTCTCCCTGTGAACATGGTCCTTTAAAGTGAGCCGTCATTCTTTAAAATTCAAAGACAATCTTTACCTTATTGTGTAACCTATCAAGCATATACACATGCACAGAAACCAAAGCATCTATAGAAAGCCTTGTGACACTGTGTCAAAATGAATGAGAAAGTTTAAGACTTGTGAGCTGAAACACAACTATGAAGATAGAGAAAACTGTAAAAATCAACAGTATTTAAGTGCTTCGTGCTTAGACGTATGAGAATCACTAATATGTTTTAATTTAAGTATTTTAGATCTAATAGAACTGCTTGCACTGTTTTATCTGTTAAGTGAAATATATAAATTAGTGAGTAACTCTTGTTGAAAAAGAATCTAATGAAGATAGAAAACCCCTGATAAAAGTTCCAAGGACTAGAAACAAAACATTGATTTACGGAATTGCAGACTAGGCGCAGTGGTTCACAGCTGCAGTGCCCGCAAGAGAAGAGAACTGTTACAACACAGCCTGGCCTACACAGTTGTGGCCAGTTTATGTCCCTATCTCAAGTAAAACAAGCAAGTCAAGGTGCTAGATGCTTTTAATTCCAGGACACAAAGGCAGAAGCAGGCAAACCTGGTCTACATAGACAATTCCAGGCAAGCCATGGCTATATAATCAGACCCCATCTCAAAATAAACAAATAACCCACAAAGTAAGAGGAAAGAGGCCATGGATGCTTGTAGGAGGACTCTTGAAGAGTTATAGTCAGTAAGGCAGACATTCAGGAAGTTGTGGCAAAACATGGGTTCAAACACATTTCAGGGAAGGAGGGAGAACACATCCATGGAGTATCGGCACTGAGGGCAGCAGGCCCAAGTATTGTGAGGCATTCATTGCACAGGTGCGGGAGGAAGCAGGTGGCCACATGCCTTGTGATGATGGAACTCAGTTCCTGTGGCGTACAGCACACACAGCAGCAGTGCAGCCAGCACAAATGGCAGGGCAGAAAGAACCCCAGTGAAAGGAATGAGGGTAAGTACAGATCCAAGAGCCACAAGCGGTATCAGTGTCACTGTCTACGAGGACCCTACCCCACAGTGGAGCCCTCAGTCCTCCCCACCCTGCTCTTCTGACCACTTTAACAGCATGCAAGGCACCATTCCCCTTACCCAGCATCACAGCCATCACAGAGCAGAAGTCGGTCCTCACGGTCACTCCTGCCACACACCTCACAAAAGGTTGGGTCTTCCTCCTCCGCCTCCTCATCCTCACAGGCTCTAGTGTTTTCCACTGGAATCTGTAGACAGAACTGCTGGTCACTGAATGTACCCTCAGGATCTGAGTGGTCAATTCAAAGGACAACATGTATCTAATCTAGAGTAAATCTATTGGCCCAAGCTCTACTTGGACTCTATGCTGGCTGGTTTTATGTCAAGTTGACATAAAACTACATACATCATTTTAGAAGAGGAAATCTCAATTGAGAAAATAACCCTACCAGATTGGCCTATGGGCAAGCCTGGGTGGCATTTTCTTGCCAACTCACTATTAGGTAGTGTCACCCCTGGGCTAGTGGTCCCAGGTTCTATAAAAGTAGTCTGAGCAAGCCATGAGAAGCACCCCTCCCTGGCCTCTGCATCAGCTTCTGCCTCCAGGTTCCTGCCCTGGGTGAGTTCCTGTCCTCCATCAATAATGAACAGCAATACAGAAGTGAAAGTCAAATAAACCCTTCCCTCCCAACTTGTGTTTTGGTCATGGTGTTTCGTTGCAGCAACAGAAATCCTAACTAAGATGTATGGTGACCTGTATGTTCTTTCCACTGCATGTCAGGTAAAAGAGAAAAATAAAAGAGCTACATGAGGGACCAAGAGTGGTGGCCATGCCTTTAATTCCAGCACTTCAGATGCAGAGGCAGGCAGATCTCTGAGTTCAAGGCCAGCCTGGTCTACAGAGTGAGTTCCAGGACAGTCAGGGTTACATAGAGACCCTACTTTAAAAACAAACAGGCCGGGTGGTGATGGCACACGCCTTCAATCCCAGCACTCAGGAGACAGAGGCAGGCAGATCTCTGTGAGTTCGAAGCCAGCCTGGTCTACAGAGCGAGATCCAGGAAAGACTCCAAAGCTACACAGAGAAACTCTGTCTTGGAGGAAAAAAATCTGTTTAACAACAGGGCTGCTGTGAGGTAGTGCACACCTTTAATCCTAACATTCAGGAGATTTAGGCAGGCAGATCTCAGTGAGTTCCAGGCCAGCCTGGTCTACACAGTAAGACTCAAACAAACCAAACCAAACAGGGCTCAAGCTCTTAGTTGTCTAGCCTGCCTAGATGCACAAGGCCTGGGATTTGATCCACGGAAAGCAGGAAAGGAGGAAGAGAGGCAGGAAGAAAGAGAGAGAGAAAGAGGGAGGGGCAGACAGAAAAGAGAAAGAAAAGAAAGGAAGGGAGGGAAGGAAGGAAGGAGGAGGGAGTGGAGGAAGGAGGAAAGGGTAGAGAAGAGAAAGGAATAATAGGAGAGGGAGGAAGGGAAGGACATAGATAATAAATCTGCAAAGCCTTTATTTATGTGCGAGAGGAGGAAACACCTTTCTTTCTATCCCCACCACACTTTCCAAACTTCGGTTCACACGGTCCTTTGTCCTGTCCTAGTATGACCTCTCCTTACCATGACTACAACTCCTAAGGAGCAGGCCAGAGAGAAGCTCTGGAGTAAGAAGGGGTGAGGGATAGAGACCCAGAAATCCTAACATCCCCACTAGGACTCCTACCCTGTGCCCCAGAAACTATGGAGAGTCCTAGCCCTGGGCTTTGCTCAGGGACAAAATGGGTGTCTCAGTTACTCCTTTGTAAGCCTAACTGAACTGACAACCTCCTCCCTGAGAAAAGCAAGTCACCACTTAAGATCATGGTCCTTCCTACAAGGACACAAGCAGGGGTAGGCAGCAACTACACTTACCTTCTTTAAGATTTTACCATTAAATTGGGCTCGAATACAAATACATTTAAATATTGTTCGATCAACTGGACAGGAGTTGGCATTCTGTAAGAAATAAAGATTATATCAGAATCCTGTACAAACACCTTCATTTATCATTACTGTCTTCAAAATAAAAAATTTACTTATTAACAATTTCAAGCTAAATGTTGGGGCATCTGCCCATTATCCCAGCATTGGGAGGTAAGAGGATTGTGAATTTGAGGCCAGCCTGATCTACAGAGAGTATGTCTCAAAAATTTTTTATTGGTTGGGCGATGATAGCACACGCCTTTAATGCCAGCACTTGGGAGGCAGAGGCAGGTGCATCTCTGTGATTTCAAGGCCAGCCTGGTCTACAGAGTGAATTCCAGGACAGCCAAGACTGTTCCACAGAGAAACTCTGTCTCAAAACAGAAAAATAGTAATAATAAAAAATTTAAAAATATTCCTTTTATTAAGTGCTGGAGAGATGGCTCAATGGTTAAGAGCACCGACTGCCCTTCCAGGAGACCCAGGTTCAATTTCTAGCACCCACATGGGAGCTCTCGACTGTCTGTAACTCACACACAGACATACATGCAGGCAAAATACCACTGCATAAAAAAATAAAAATAAGTTGGGTGGTGGTGGTGCACGCTTGTAATCCCAGCACTTGGGAGGCAGAGCCAGTCGGATCTCTGTGAGTTCGAGGCCAGCCTGGGCTACCAAATGAGTTCTAGGAAAGGCACAAAGCTACACAGGGAAACCCTGTCTTGAAAAACCAAAAATAAACAAACAAACAAACAAACAAATAAATAAATTAATTAAAAAAAATCCTTTTATTAGCCAGTCAGTGGTGGTATACACCTTAATCCCAGCACTGAGGAGACAGGCAGGTAGATCTCTTAAGTTCAAGTTTAAGGGCAGCCTGGTCTACACAGTGAGTTCTAGGACAGCCAGGGTTACAATGAGAAACCTTGTCTCGAAAACAAAACAAAACAAAACATCCCAAATAAACAGAAAGTAATAATTCCTTTTACAAAGAAATCTTTACTGAAAGCCTTGGTCTTGGCTAAGTTCCTATGCTAAGATGCAAGAACTTGGTGAAGAAAACATGTCTATGGGTTTTGTTTGTTTGTTTGTTTTTCAAGACAGGGTTTCTCTGTGTAGCTTTAGAGCCTTTCCTGGAACTCACTCTGTAGCCCAGGCTGGCCTTGAACTCAAAGATCTGCCTGCCTCTGCGTCCCAAGTGCTGGGATTACAAGCGTGCACCACCACCGCCCAGCAACATGTCTGTGTTTTGAAGCCACCATGCTGGTGAGGGAGAAGGGTCAGCAAGCTGAATGCATGTTCCATATAGGTGGCATGTTGGTGAGAAGGAAAAAGAGAGGAGGGAAGAAAAGACCAAGTGGACAGCATTTCGGCCTGTTTGCTATCCCACATTCTCTCTCAAACCTCTGTGAACTGCCCACAAGCCCTTGAACATCTCTAGTATATTTTCAGTGTTTGTTTTCTGAGTATATGCTGGATCAGATTCATGCTACAAATATTTTACTGTATACAATAAAACACAATCTCTTTAGCTGTGTACTCTACTAAATTCTAATAAATGTATAAACTGAAGGGTCACCCAGATCTGCCACCTCCCTGTTATGTCCTGCCACTATAGTTGTGTGAGGATCAAGGAGCTTCCCTAGGCAAGATTATACATGGACCTTTTAATGCCAATGCCATGAGGATGAAAATTTCTGGGACTGACTGGCTGCCTATCTAGCTCTAGCTTGAGTACAACATCCTGTCTCAAAAGGAATTAGGTGGAAAGTGACAGTGCAGGATGCATGGCATCTTCAGCATTTACAAGTAAGCAAGGGCACACACCATGCACCTGTACATATATAAAGCTCTTTGCCAGTGGGAGAAGAGTCAGGCAGTGCTTCTGAACGTTCACTCAGAGGTAGGCAGCATGATGTAATTTTGTCTCTTCACTACTGGCCGTCAGAACTGAGTAATCACACAGTATTTCAGTATCTATAGAGGCCATTTCATACTATGTGAGGTTGCCTCAGGGTCTGTGTCCTGATCCTCAGAAAACCCAGAGTCCTCTCTGGAGCCCTGTCACCCACAGACACATGCCCAGGGTAAACCTTCCCGACAGTGCTGAGGGCCTAGGACTCAGTCCTGTGTTGAGCTTTGCTGTACAGGAGCAGGCCTAGTAATTACAGGTTTGGAAAAGTCAACTCACCCTGGACCACTCAATGATGCAGTCCAAGCAGAAATAGTGGGCACACGTCTCTGGGGTGCCCACAGCCTGGTCCCTGAATGCATTGAGGCAAATGGGGCAGCTCTCTGCATCATCATCCGAAATGGGGGCACTGCTGGCTTCTAGCTTCCCTTGAGTCCCCATTGCTGCCGCCGCCGCCGCCATTTCTACTCCGTCTTCTGAATCTTCAGAACCTCGGGTAAAGAGAAACATTCCACTTTTAGTAAATACAGTAACGAGTGCATACTCAAGGACCAGCCTTGATCAGACTCAGGATGTACCCAGGAAAGCAGCCTCCAGCCAGCCAGAATCCCAGCTCCTCTTGGGACATGTCTCCCCATCTACCTGCAAGGCCACACCCCCAAAGTGCCCACTCTGAGTAGCCAAGCTAACCATGTCTCCTTACCCAAACCCTCTCTGACCATAGTTCTCTGCACTAAGGGACAGGGATACTGGATAAGTCCTCACAACTGAGCCTCAGAGCAAAGACAGAGCAGCCAAGAAGTAAGGTGTCAGGAGCTATCATGGGCTTCAGAGAAGATGGAGCTAACAACTAAGGCACAAGGGGATGGGGATTTAGCTCAGCAATAGAGCACTTGCCTAGAAAGTGCAAGGTCTTGGGTTCAGTCCTCAGCTCTTAGCTCTGGAGGGTAGGGGGAACACACCACAAGACAAACTAATGACTAAGCCTCCAATAATGCCTCCTTGGAACAACACCTCTTGCATGGCTGCACAAGTCTTTCAACATATGACAACAAATATCTGTAATCAGATGAGACCTCCTTCTTGGGCCTCTCTTCCTCCTTCCTTGTGGGATACAGGCAGAAGATATGGCCACTAACTGGGTCAGTGGCTTTAAAAGATGTGGTCAAAGCCAGGTGGCGGCGGCGGCAGTGCATGCCTGTAATCCCAGCACTGAGGAGGCACAGCCAGGCAGATCTCTGTGGCTCTTTTCTTTTAAACCATGAGGAATCTGCCAGCAGGGGGTTGGATAAGGATTGAAGCTTAGAAAGGAATCATAGCCTGTCTGATATTGTGAAGCTACTTGGTGATAACTGAATAAGAAACTCAAGTCAGTGGGTGGTGGTACACACCTTTAATCCTACCACATGGAAGGTAGAGGAAGGAGGATCTCTGAGTTTAAGACTGGCCTGGTCTACTCAGAGCAAGTTCCAGGACAGCCAGGGAAACAGAGAAACCTGGTCTTGAAAAACCAAGAGAGAGAGAGAGACCCAGTTGACCCATGGAAACATACAAACAATAAACATACTATTCCTAGCTCCTGAGTCTGTGGCATTTGTTACACCACAGAGGAAAACTGATGAAAGAGATGTCCATAATATTTTGAAATATTACTAAGCACATAACAGAATGACTAACTTCAGCTTTTCTGTATAATTAAAGGCTCATGGCAGCAAAATCGAACAGGTAAGCTGATTCTTCTTATGCAATTTGAAAGTAGGGAACTGGCCATCTTGTTTAATCCAATTTCCATAGTGTCTACAGAGCAATGCTTTGCACACTGATAACAATGGCCCTATTGACTTGAAGATAGAAAAAAAAAAAGGTACAAATGGCCAAGGACCAGAGCAGTTTCTCTCACTGAATTCTCATTTAGGTTGCCAAATAATGCCCTTAAAATATGTTGTTGAAAGAGAATGGCTCGTCTATTTGAATACTTGTTCCTCAGTTCATGGAATTGTTTGGGAAGGAGTAGGAGGTGTGGCCTCCTTGGAAGAAGTGTGTCACTCTGAGCAGGCTTTGAAGTTTCAAAAGATGACCATCATTACCAGTGAGCTCTCGCTACTGCTCCAGTGCCATGCTGACCTGCCTACTGCCCTGTTCCCCACTTTGATGGACTCTAACCCTCTGAACTGTAAGCCCCAAATAAACTCTTTCTTCTATAAATTACCTTGGGTCATGGTGTCTTATCTCAGAAACAAAGTAACTAAGACATTATCCAAGGGAGGTGCTAACAAGTGCTAGTACCAACAGTACAGTAGGCAGCTAGCCTGGAGACTAAAGAGACCTAAAGACAGTCTCTAAGAATGCAAGGGCTTGGCCGGGTGGTGGTGGTAGTGGTGCCTTTAATTTCAGCACTCCATCTCTGAGTTCAAGGCCAGCCTGGTCTACAAAGTGAATTCCAGGACAGCAAGAATTAAACAGAGAAACACTGTCTTGAAAAGTAGGGGCGGGGTGAGTGGGTAGGTGAGTGGGTGGGGGTGGGGAAATGCCAGGGCTCAAATAGTGTCCATTCTGAAAAGAGACAGGATTGGTGAGCAGAGTAGAGAAGGAGTGTCCTGGAGCAGAGGAACTGCGGAAGGCTCTGTGCATTCAAAACAACCCATACACGTTGCAATTAACTGACACTGTTTGGGGAGCTGGGAAAAATGGATGCTGAGCATGAGGCCCCAGTCATTCTCATTTCTCAGAATAAGACATTAAGAGATAATTCCTACCATGCTGGGAAACACACAAACGGTAGCAAAAGCAGGTACACTTTATCAGCAGGTCACAGTGTGGGAAAAGTCAGAGGCAGAGTAAAAAGATGTTTCCTGTAAGAAGGAACCCAGGACTCTTGGACAATTCTCCTTGCCTTCTATTGCATCTCCTGATAGCTAGTCCAGATGCTGGCTATTTTCTTGTGTGGCACTAGGAACAGAATGGGCCTTCTCCCCATCCTTCACAATGCTCAGCTGATCCTGCGGTCTCTACATCATCTGTTCCTCAGTAATACTCTGCTCCCAGCCCAACCTCTACAATAATGGGACATTTTCTCAATTGAGGGTCTCTCTTTTTAAATGAATCTTGCTTGTGTCAAGTTGACATAAAGTTAGCCAGCATGCAGGGCAGTGGTGACGCACATCTTTAATTCCAGCACTTGGGAGGCAGAGGCAGGTAGATCTCTATGAGTTCAAGGCCAAACTGGTCTACACAGCGAGTTCCAGGACAGGACCCGAAACTACACAGAGAAACCCTTCTCAAAAAACAAACAAATAAACAAAAACCTATCCAGCACACAAAGGGCTCAACTGGACCAAGGCTCTATTCCAAGACAGCCCTTCTCTACTCTGCTCACCAGTGAGACTAGCTTTAGAGGCACCTAGTCTCCATCTACTGCACTATTGGTACTAGCACTTGTTAGCACCTCCCTTGGATACTGTCTTAGTTACTTTGTTTCCGTGATAAGACATTAGTTAGTTCCTATAAATTAGGCTGTGGCTTAGCTGCGTCTTTCTCTAAAAGCTTTTCACTTCTAGCTGTTGAAGCTCCTCACCACCAATGTTACACTCTAGGCACCTAGCCCCGATTGCTGCTTCACAGCTGGTCTCTCCCACTAGATGATGAGTTCTGGAATACCAGGAATCCTGGCTGAGTGGGTCCCACTGTCTATCTAATCCATAATCAGTTTCTGGCACCTAGTCTTCAAACTTCAGAAAAGGAGGCCGGAGCCACCCAACAGTGCCTGACATCTTTTGCTCCCTGCTCTGGCAGCATCAGCACTGTTCAGTCCTGCTGAGGATACAATAAGCCTACCTCAAGGCTGGAAACAGGCAGAAAAGCCATGTCTGTGACTTCAAGCCAGTACAGACCCACTCTCTAGTCAACACTCAGAATTAAAACAAAACACAACAAAACACACACACACACACACACCCCTGGGCAAGCATGGCAGTCACATGCTCTAATCTTAGTTGTTTAGGAGGCTGAGACAGGAAAACTGCCAGGAATTGGAGCTCAGCTTTGGCTATAGAGTGAATTCAAGGATAGCTAGCTTTGGAAAAATGGGCAATCAGTAATAATTACAAAGTTACTAACTCCCAATCAGTTTTAATCCTTTGTGATAAGCACTGCTCCAATTATAAGGGTTACCTTTCTGGACCACTTTAACACTGACAGCCATAGGCATATAATGAAAGGCTAATATTCAGGTCATAGTGGGTGCCATGGGACTGTGACCTCCTGGTTTGAAGACCACGTCAGAAGGAAACTTGAAATGAAAAGAACCCTGGTCCAACTGAGCCCTTTGTTTGTCTGCTGGCTCGTTTATGTTAACTTGACACAAGCTAGATTCATTTGAGAAGAGAAACCCTCAATTGAGAAAATGAACCACCAGACTGTCCTACTGAGGAGATTGTGGGGCATTTTCTTGATTGCCAATGTGGAAGGGTTCAGCTCACTGTGGGCAGTGTCATCCCTAGGCTGGTTGTCCTGCATGCTATAAGAAAACAGACTGAACCAACTCCAGGGAGCAAGACAGTAAGCAGCACTCCTCCATGTCCTTTGTATAAGTTACTGCCTTGAGTTCCTGACCTGACATCCTTAGGTGACAGACTACAAATTGTAAGATGAAATAAACCCTTTCCTCCCCAGGTTGCTTTTGGTTATGGTGTTTTAGCTCAGCAATGGAAACCCTAACTAAGACACTTTGAAAAAGGTGGCCATAGGTGGATGGGGCCAAGCCAACCACGTAGAGTCCTCAAAGGCTGCCCACAGGCCAGGGTGGCCATGAAGGTTTTTCAGAGTAGAGGTGTACCATTCAAGCACTGTTCTTTGCAGGAGTTTAACGTTACAAACTTTCACAAGTGTACATAAGCCTGGAATTTTTTAATAATGCCACACAATGAGCTTGTTGAATAAGCAGAGAACGAACCACAAGATGGGACTATCTATGTCCTAAATGGGGTCCCAGGCCACATGCCCCTCATGGCATGTTAATCTGTCCAGCACCTATAATGCTAACAACTTGCCTTTGTGAGATGAATAGGGGCTATCAAGACCTTCCTGCACTGGGCAGTGGCAGCTCACGCCTTTAATCCCAGCACTCGGGAGGCAGAGCCAGGCGGATCTCTGTGAGTTCAAGGCCAGCCTGGGCTACCAAGTGAGTTCCAGGAAAGGTACAAAACTACACAGAGAAACCCTGTCTTGGGGGAAAAAAAAAAAAAAGGGGAAGAGAGCGAGAGACAGAGAGACAGAGACAGAGAGAACCTGTAGGGGTGGGGATTTAGCTCAGTGGTAGAGCGCTTGCCTAGCAAGCACAAGGCCCTGGGTTCAACCCTTAGCTCAAAAAAAAAAAAAAAAAGACCTTCCTGCTCTGCTCATCATCTTAGAACTCCAGTCTACCCTCATTGTCCCATGGCTTATGCCACTCAATGTTCTTACATAGTTCATGTTCTGTCTCTCCCAGAAGAGATACCCACAAAATTCTATCACTAAACTTAACTTTAAAACTAAAAACTAAGCCAGGGGTTGGTGGCACACGTCTTTAATCCCAGCACTCGGGAGGCAGAGGCAGGCAGATCTTTGTGAGTTCGAGGCCAGCCTGGTCTCCAAAGCTTTGTGAGTTCCAGAAAAGGCGCAAAGCTACACAGAGAAACCCTGTCTTGAAAAAGACCAAAAAACAAAACAAAAAAACAACTAAAAACTGCAGCTGGGTGGTGGTGGTACATGCCTTTAATCTCATCTCAGCACTTGGCTTGGGAAGCAGAGGCAGGTGGATCTCTGAGTTTGAGGACAGCCTGGTCTACAGAGTGAGTTCAAGGACAGCCAGGGCTACACAGAGAAATCTCGTCTAGAAAAAAAACTAAGAAAGAAATAAAAAACAACAACAACCAAAAAAACCCCACTAAAACCCCATCTAACATAGGATGTCTCCTCACTAAGAAATTCAAGGGCACTGGCTCAAGTGCCAACAATCTTACCAGATCTATCTTCTGGGTCTTCCTCCTCAGACAGCCCCTCTGTTTCCTCCTCATCTGTGCCATCTTCATGCTCACTGCCTGTATCATCTTCCGAGTCTCCACTGTGGCCACTGCTGCTTTCTTCTAGATCACAAGGTGAAAAGAACAGGCCTGTGAGGGCACTGTCACAACCTAAGCATCAAAGAGCCAGACTGCTCTGAGAATGTACAGGTAGCTATAAGGACTGCCAGGCTACCAGAGGTAGGGTGGGGAGGCTAGAGAGGCATATGATGGGGAAAATGAGTCCTCTTACTCTGCACTTATGCTGTTTGTTATTAAAAATAAGACAGTGGCTTGAATACAGCTCAGCTGGTAGAGTGTGCATGCCTGGCATGATGAAGTCCCAGGTTTCGATCTCCAGCACAGCACCATACAAAACTCGATACAGTGGTACATATCTGAAATCTCAGCACTTTGAGAGGTGGAGGCAGAAGGATCAGATGCTCAAGATCATCCTCAGCTATAGTTAAAAGCCAGCCTGGAGACGGGCAGTGGTGACACACATCTTTAATCCCAGCACTCGGAAGGCAGAGAGACAGACAGATCTCTGTGAGTTCAAAGCCAGCCTGGGCTACAGAGTGAGTTCCAGGAAAGGCCCAAAGCTACACAGAGAAATCCTGTCTCGAAAAACCAAAAAGAAAAAGACCAGCCTGGGATACATGAAACCCAATCAAAAACAAAAAAACAAAACAAAAAACATGTACTCCGTGCAGTCTGGAGGTTTAGTCAGAAGGATTGCTGTTCAAGGCTACCCTAAACTACATAGCAAGACTCTGTTTCAAAAAATAGAGAATACAGTTCAGCAGCAGACTCTTACCAAGCATACACAAGGCCTTAGCCTTAAGTTCCATCCCTAATACCTCCTTCCCCACAGAAAGACCAAATATAATGACATGTGATTGTGGTCTTAGCTACCAGTTATTCGGGAGGTTGAGGTGGGCTGATCACATAAGTCTAGAAGTTCAAGGACGGTCTGGACCACACAGTGAGATACCATCTCAAAAACAAGACAAAACAAAACAGCAAAAAAAAAAAAAAAAAAAAAGAATAAATGTAGTACACTTCTATAACTTAACTGGATTTTTTTTTTAAAGGTTGAAAGTGAAAACTGACATTCAAGCTTCCAAGGGGAGCTAGCAATCTCGAGAAAGCACAAGATGCAGATACCCTGCCAGCAGTGGGGGGCTTACCAGCATCACTGGCCAGTTCTGAGGGGCCAACTTGTGGGTGTCCATCTGGTCCAGGGCTGTGAGCCACAAGGTCATCCAAACTGTCATCATCCATGGCTACACATTGGAGTTCAGCTCTAAGAGAGACAGGGCCAAATAACTCCAAACTTCCTTGGCTACGGAGTCCCCTCTGAAAGGTAACTTCCCTAGTGACATGAGCATCCCTACACATGTAGAATTTGAGCTGTGAGATACAATACACAAGACCTTAGCTACCAAGTCATATGCAAATATAAAAAATAGTAAAAATAGCTGGGCAGTAGTGGTATACACCTTTAATCCTAGTATTCAGGAGGCAGAGGCAGGTGGATCTCTGAGTTCAAGGCCAGTTGGTTTATAGAGTGAGTTCCAGGATGGCCAGGGCTAAAGAGAGAAACCCTGTCTCAAAAAACAAAAACAAGCCAGGCAGCAGTGGCACATGCCTTTAATCCCAGCACTCAGGAGGCAGAACCAGGCGAACTCAGTGAGTTCGAGGCTAGCCTGGTCTACAGAGCAAGATCCAGGACAGGAACCAAAAACTACATGGAGAAACTCTGTCTCAAAAAACCAAAAATAAATAAATAAATATGCAAAGTATTTTATAAGATATTAATATCCTCATAAAAAGACAGTGACTCATTTTCAGAACCATATGCAAAGCAGGATCTTCATTCCTAAGGACTAGCAATATTTTCCCTTGTGCATTCCTGGAGAGTCCTAATACCAAAGATGAGCCAAATGGGCATCTGAGCTGAGACAGAGCAAAGCTTTTCAACTGAGAGCCGGTCATCACAAGGACTCCAGTAGCCCATTTGCCTGCTGTCACCAAGTGGGCAAGTCACTCTTGGCCAATGCTGGCCCACTGGCCTCTGCTCAGCTGGCTACCATCAGATTATAAAGCTTGGATAAGTTCCTGGGGACTACAGCATTCCCATGCCCCAGGCTGAAAGGCAGAAGATGCTGGGGCTGTCCTCTCCTGATTGGTCTGCGGGAACACCTGTTAGTACTCCCTTGCAAGCCACTGTAAGAACAATGTGGAATACCTGTATAAAAGACTTCAAAAATGTCACTGAACATGACCTTCCTTCTGTACCAAGCTCTTAAATTTTGGTTCCCCAACTAAGAACCTACTCATATACATGGTCTTTCCTCATCAGTCAGAGGAAGCACTTCTCACAGGGAATTTATTCAAGAATTCATCAGCCTATGCTGTGGCACAATGTGCTTCCCACAAGCCTAATGTTCACAGTCAGAAGGAAGAAAGGGGGGAAAAGAACCCCCAAAACAGCATAAAAATGAAAAGGAGGGCTTGAGATGGGGTGGGGGGCTCACTTCTGGTTCCTACAGGTACAAGCTTACTTGTCAAGAGAATACACGGGCTGTATGCTCAAAGCCAAAGGGAAAAGTGCAACCCTTCTCTAAGTGGACAAAGGCCAGATCAGGGCCAGGACTGCCAAGGCCCAGCAGAAGAGCTGATGTTCTCTAAACAGTGAGGGCATGATAACTTAAGGAATGTCAATGGTCACACGCTGGGAATGGTACAGTGAGAAGTTCTGATAAACGATCTTATTTTTACCTGATGCTTGGTGAACTAATCAAGTAGGAAAGGAGTCCTGGCCACAGACTCCTGTCAAACACTACCTCTTATATAAAAAGGCAGATTGAGACACACAGAGATACAGAGCTATGGCCCGTTCAGGATGGTGGCCTCTTTCCTGTGGGGTGACCCAGAGCAAGGCCCCAGTTCTCAGAAAAGAGGTCCTATAACTAACCCTGTGAACCTCAGCATACAGCTCTAGGCTTCTCTCAGGCTGAGAGAGCCACATGTTGCTGTTTTCATTCAACATTCTTCCCAAAGGAATGAACACCGAGTGGTCGACGGAAAGAGGGACGGACTGTTGAGCTGCAAGTCAAGCCCAATCTCTAACTCAGAACCTGTGCTTCCAACCAGCGGCCAAAATGACATCCCCCAGACACGTCACTGTGAGATTCGACGGGAGCAACACGGGTCTCTGACACAGGACAGAGGCCACGGAAGGCTTAAGAGCAATGTCGGCTCTGCCACTCTGCAGCAGTGTGACACTGAACTCCGACTGGGAAACCCCAACAAACAGTGGTGCCTCCTCGAGAGTGCTGTGGGGGCTCTTCGAAGTAAGGAATAGGATAACCGCGACACCAACCACAACTTGGGCAAGTGCAGATGGTGCTGACCCGGGCGAGGGCCATCGGGACAGAGAACCAGGTACCCAGGGGTCACACCTTTCCCATGCACCAGGCCACGTTCTCGCACGACCAGACAGGTGGCCAGCACCACGCCCAGGGGCCTCTCGGCCGCAGCCGGGCATCCCGGGGCTCGGCTCGAGGCCTCGGCTGCCCTCCCGTCCTCCGGACCGATCCACGGCCAGCGCGACATAGGCCTCGCCCGCCCCGAAGGCCGCAGACAAAGCACACGGCCACCGTAAGTAGCCCGCGAGACCGGACGCGACAGGGACACCGGACCGCAGCGGCTACTGCACGTACCCGGGAACCTCGCGCCTCCCAGACGCTCCTAGACGA
Organism: Onychomys torridus; assembly: GCF_903995425.1. NCBI lineage: Eukaryota > Metazoa > Chordata > Mammalia > Rodentia > Cricetidae > Onychomys > Onychomys torridus. The sequence goes on along the minus strand of NC_050443.1, from coordinate 118,940,632 downwards.
TCCCGCCTCTGTCCGAACGCGACCGCAACTAGGCCGGACAGCCGCCGCCGCCGCCGCCGCGAGCTCTTCGACCCGGAAGTGCATCGACACTCTTCCGGAACTTTCCGCCCTGCCCGTTGGTGGAAACTACTGAGGCCAAAACGGGGAGGAACCTGCGGCTAAGGATGTCGAGATGTCGGAACGGCCTTTTCCCCTCAGAACAGTGACTACCGCAGGAGTACTGTCCCAGAGAGGAGACCTGTGTCTTGCAGGACATTTGCTGTTCGAGCTATCACCAGTGTACCGGGTCACGCTGTGCCCTCCACTTCAGGGCAGTTGGTACGGTCCGACTCCCCCTCCGCCGCCCGGATGAATGTGAGCGGCACCAGGGCCACGCCCCCGACTGGCCCGCCTTCCCGTGAGCGCCACCTCCTGGCTGCAGCGCTTAGGTGCTGCCGGCGGCTGCAGGAGCTCTGGAGGAAAGCTGGATATCCATCCCCTGGGGCTTCCAGTTTCCTTCCAGAATGCTTGTAACTCAGGGTGGATTCTGTACAACCGGTCTCCTCTGTTCCTTTGAGTCCGGCGAGAGGAGGCACAGTAAATCGTGAACACTGTAGAGAACTTAACCGTGTGGAACAGATGATTAATAGATAGACTGGGACTAGAGGTGCACTGGGTAGTAGAACGCTTTCTTGCTGAGCATGTGTAAGGCCCAGGGGATAGGGGAGAAGATACGGAGCACAGTAGGATTAGGGGCAGAAATACGGGAGGGCTGGCCAGTGTCAGTAAGTGTTAAGGAGGACTATGGAGCTGACGGGGCGAGTCGGACCACAAAAATGAGACTGACCTAAAGGCTGAGGTGCTCAGGGAGCACTGGGGTCCTGAACAGGTGGTAAGACTGGCTCACTAGACTTCACTGTCCATTTTGTGGTTCAGGGACCACTGTGGCCCAGAAAGGAAGGCGTTTGATAGGAATAGAAGACAGAGTTTGAGCCGGGTGGTGGTGGCGCACGCCTTTAATCCCAGCACTCGGGAGGCAGAGCCAGGCGGATCTCTGTGAGTTCGGGGCCAGCCTGGTCTACAGAGCGAGATCCAGGACAGGCACCAAAACTACACAGAGAAGCCCTGTCTCAAAAAACAAAAACAGGCTGGAGAGATGGCTCAGCGGTTAAGATCATACTGGCTGTTCTTCCAGAGGTCCTGAGTTCAATTCCCAGCAACCACATGGTGGCTCACAACCATCTGTAATGAGATCTGGCGCCCTCTTCTGGCATGCAGGCAGTACAATGTATACATAATAAATAAATCTTAAAAAATAAAATAAAACAAAAGAAGACGGAGATTGTAGATTTCCTGAGAAAGTGGATGTGAATGGGCAGGGAGAAGGAAATGGAAGGAAGAATATGGAGATGAGGAGATAGGCGTCTACTCAGTACTCAGAATGAGGAAGCTAGGGTATACCCAGAGAGCAGATGAACAAAAGGCTGCCTCGGGGATAAAATGTGGTGGTGGGGACCTCCAGTGCTGAGAGTCCAGATTCTGCTACGGAATTCAAGGGTGAGGGGCTTAAGAGAACAAGGAGAGGAGAAGCACATGCATTGAGAAGGGACCTGGGCAGGGCATGGTGGCATACACCTTTAATCTCAGGCAGGAACAGGTGGATCTCCCCCCCCCCCCTTGGTTTTTCGAGACAGGGTTTCTCTGTGTAGCTTTGCGCCTTTCCTGGATCTCGATCGGTAGACCAGGCTGGCCTCGAACTCACAAAGATCCGCCTGGCTCTGCCTCCCGAGTGCATGCGCCACCACCGCCCAGCAGGATCTCTTTTTTTTTTTGTTTTTTCCTGGAACTGAAGACAAAACCCAGGGCCTTAGCGATTGCTAGGCAAGCACTCTACCACTGAGCTAAATCCCCAACCCAAAACATGTCCATTAAGTTGTTCATTCTTTTTGGGGGGAGGGGAGGGGTGTTTCAAGACAGGGTTTCTCTGTGCAATTTTGGTGCCTGTCCTGGAACTCACTCTGTAGACCAGGCTGGCCTGGAACTCACAGAGACCCGCCTGCCTCTGCCTACTGAGTGCTGGGATTAAAGGTGTGTACCACCACTGCCTTTTTTTTTTTTTAAGATTTATTTATTTATTATGTATACAGTAGAGGGCGCCAGATCTCATTACAAATGGTTGTGAGCCACCATGTGGTTGCTGGGAATTGAACTCAGGACCTCTGGAAGAGCAGACGGTGCTCTTAACTTCTGAGCCATCTCTCCAGCCCAACAGGTGGATCTCTATGAGTTTAAGGATAGCCTGATGTGTATAGTAAGTTCCAGGACAGCCTGGGCTACAAAGAGACTCTGTCTCAAAAAAAAAAAAAAAAAAAAAAAAAAAAAAGAAAGAAAGAAAGGAGGAAGAGGAGACACTTGCCTGGGCAGGGGCAAGGGGGGTTATGGCTAGGTTGGTAGGTAATTGACTAACATACCCAGAGCCATGGTTGCATCCGTAGCACAAAATAAACCAGGCATGGTGGTATGTGCTTGTAGTACCAGGAGTTGGGAAGTAGAGGCAGGAACCCAAGGTCATCCTTGGATACATAGGGAGTTCAAAAACACCCTGGATGACCTGAGACTCTTAACTTGGAGAAGATGGTGCTGGGAGTAAGGTAGGCACTACTGAGGCTCTGAGAGTATCAGCCCTATCACAGGCAGAAGCTGTCTGGAGGAAATCTAGAGAAACTAGGAAGACTGACCAGGGAAGCCAGCAACACAGTGACTGAAGTAGATTTGCTGGGGAGGGAGGGATAAGTAGAAGAAGCTGGGAAGAGACAATTCGAAGGAGTTTAAAATGGGAGAAATGTTAATATTGCTACTGGCTGGGGCTGGAGAGATGTGCCCAATGGTTGCGTACTTGCTGCTCTTTCAGAAGACCCGAGTTCAATTCCCAGCACTCACATGGTGGGTCACAGCCCACTTCAGAGGGTTTAGCCCCTTCACCTGTCATCTGAATACCAAGCAACACAGGACTGGGTAAACACTGAGTCTATGGGGGCTGGAGGAGGGAGGACAGGGGAACCTATGGCTGATGTGTGAAGTTAAAACACAAATATAATAATAATAAAATAAAAAAGATACCCCCCCCCAAAAAAATAACACTGAGTCTAGGCATTGCCTTCGGCCCTACCCTCTCCTAGCAACAAAAATGCCCAACAGTCAAGGGATTCCCAAAGGAAGCTGAAGCAAGGGCAGAAGTGAGTGTGTTTTGAGGAAGAACAAGGGGTTTGAAACTCCCAGAACCGATGGAGAGACAAGCAGCTGCCTCCTCAGACCAGGCAAGGCAGCTGGGGTTTTTTGTTTGTTTGTTTGTTTTTTAGCTGAGGATTGAACCCAGGGCCTTGAGCTTGCTAGGCAAGCGCTTTACCACTGAGCTAAATCCCCAACCCAGTGGGAAAGTTTTTACTGCTCCTGTCAGTTGGGGACTCCAGGCATCCCTTGGCTTTGGCAGCATTACACTTCCACTTCCTCATGGACTTTCCTCTGTATCCGTGTTCTCTCTATTGTCATAGGACACCGTCATCGGGTTTAGGGCCTCCCAGTTCATTCATAATGGTCTCAAAAATCCATTCTTGGCTTAGCATGTTTGGAGTATACTTTGGGTGTATTTTATCTTCAAGTTTGTCTGTTTGCCACATGCATGTACCACAGAAGCCAGAAGAGTATTTGATCTCCTAGAATTGGAGTTACAGATGATTCTGAGCCACTATGTGAATGCTGGGAATTAAACCCAGCAAGTGCTCTCAACCTCTGAGCTTTCTCTCCAGCCTCTGGTACACACTTTTAATTCCAGCACTTGGGAGTCAAAGGTGAGTGGATCTCTGTGAGTTTGAGGACAGCTAATCTACATGGTGAGTTCCAGGCCAGTCAGGTACAATAAGACCCTGTCTAAAAATAATAAAGTAAGGGGAAAATCTTTCTTTTAATCATCTACAAAGACACCCTCCCCCCCCACACACACACTTCTTTTGCAAAGTCACAATTATAGGCTACAAAGAATAGGATTTGGACAAATATTTTGGATGATACCATAGACCCACCACACAGGATGATAAGGAATACATTTCAGATGGGAAGTTTTGAGGCACATGTGGAAAGCGTCCTGGCAAAGCCAGGAAGGAACCAGACTTCTCCCTCTCTCTCCCTAGTCCCTGACATTTGTCCTCTGAACCTAGGCCTTGCTCTCAAGACATGAACATTTTCAGGATTCCCAATGACTCAGGAATTCTTTCAGGATCCACATGATCCAAGTCTTGCTGACCCTTCAAACCGAACTCCCTCAAGTCTGGCCTGAAACTTGCATCATATCCTCCTGCTTCTGCCTCTGATCAAGGTTACAGGGGTATAATCTCTCTGCTGGGCTAACAGGGATGCATCACCACATCCAATTTGATCCTTCAATTTCTGATCCTCTGGCTTCTCTGTGTCCCTGGCTCCAAGCCCTTGAGGTCTGGGTTGGGTCAGATACTTCCCTGATAGGGCCTCAGTACTAGGCTGGGTATGGCTGCTGGCAGGCTCCAGCCCAGATTTTATGAGATTCAGGACATAGGGAAGCCAAAGAAACAGAGGACAAAGGCAGGGCAGAGGGTTGAAGGACAGGAGGCTGAGCTGAGAAGACTGGCCCCTCTAGCTCAAATCTTAAACGGACTTTTAATAAAAAAATAAAAATTTAAAAAAATAAAACAGGAGACAGATATTGGGGTAAATTTGGCATCTCT